>NW_024070202.1:117624319-117704445 GCF_014754425.2 Oryx dammah | reverse complement strand
GAGTGAGTGTCGGCCTGCCCGTGGCCATCACCTCCCTGTGTGTCAGGCTGGCACATTGTGCATCCGCTGCTACTGCTGCTAGGCTGCTTCAGGCGTGTCCGACTCTGTGACCCCATAGACTGCAGCCCACCAGGGACTCTGTCCACGGGACTCTCCAGGCAAGAACACTGGAGTGGGTGGCCGTTGCCTTCTCCAATGCATGAAAGTGAAAAGTGAAAGGGAAGTCACTCAGTCACACCCGACTCTGTGACCTCATAGACGGCAGCCCTCCAGGCTCCCACGTCCCTGGGACTCTCCAGGAAAGAACACTGGAGTGCGGTGCCATTGCCTTCTCCAATTGTATATCTAATTGCATACAATTCTTAAGAAAATAAAGTAAATGAATCAGGTGGCATCCTTGATCCCATCACTGGGGGCGTGGAGCCTGCCACATTGGGGCCACCGTGAGCATGGGTCAGTGGCTGGCCTGGTGGCCGTCCCACCCTGAGCTGTCCCTGATTGACAGCAGGAAGTGAGGATGGAGGTGGGGTTTGTGGCTGGCTGGGAGGGGGCAGTACATGGATGTACCCCTCCTTCATGCTGCTTGGACACGGGGTCTCTGACTGGGGGGTGACGGGGGCGGGGCTGCCTCCCCAGACCCACACACTCGCCAGCTGTCCCCCGACCTGGCCCCGGAGTCCCGCGGCTCTGGGGGCTCTCTGTGGGAACCGGCCCTCGCAGGATGCAGGCTGCCCCAGGCCCTGGGCTGGAAGGAGAGGGATGAGCAGGCGGGGTTGGGGGGGAGGTTTCTGCTACAGCTTCTGATGGTGACTTCGTTCTAGAAATGACCTTGAGTCCTCTCCTGCCTGAGGCGCAGGCAGAGTCCTGGCCGAGCTGGAAGCTCAGCGAGGTGCTTTCTATTTTTAGGTGCTATTCTATGACTCAAGTGCTGACTTCCTGGAAATGATGTCATCCTAAAAGTTGCCTGAAAATGGAATCTTCCAACTCTCAACCCATTTCTGTATCGACTTATGGAATCATCTCAGGGCAGGAAACCCTAGCCTAATTTCTGATTGATTTTCAATCAACATCAGCTCCTAACACATTAAAAATCTCTCTCTGCCTGATTCCTTTGACAAGTAATTAACAAACCATAGCAAATGCTTATTCTCAAAATTTAAAGGAAGCACAGAGAGAGAGGCACTGTATAAAGCAGAATTCTTCGCCTGTTGACCAGGGGTCCTAGAGAAGGCATCCCACAGATACTGCTTTTCGAAATAAGTTAGATGAATGAAGAGTTGGCAGGTTTCCACCGTGTTCCTCTGTCCGGCCCTGGACTTGGGTGCACTGACTCGTCGCTTCAGTGGGCACCTCAACAAGCCCCCGCCTCTTCACCTCCAGGCTGGGGTCCCGCCACAAGGAGTTCCAGGCCTGCATCGGGAGCAGGAGGTGTGTACCAGTGGCCCTGCTGGTCGTTGCCCTGGAGGCCCCCAGCTGCCCCACCACCACCTCCTGATACCTGGGCTGCCCCCGAAGCCCGCCCGGTGCATGCAGGCTGAGTACCCCTCGACCTCTGACTGATGGGGCCAGTTCTTTTTCTGAGCATTTTATCGTAGCTTGGCTGGTCTCCCAGCAGCACATCCCTGGCTTCTCCAGCTGTTTGGTTTTGTGTGGCCTCTGCTCCCTGATACATCTCTGGGTGTTGATAGTCTCACCACACCCGAGTTCTGCACAATGTAGGGGCACCACCCGCTTTTCAAAAGTTCACTTTATGCCATTCTGCTTTTATGAAAGACCACCAATGGAAAGAAATTCAAAGATTTTCCTTTTTTTTTTTTAAAGGTAAATCGCATTCAGCTCAGTGTGTCTCACTGTGAGCGTCACAGAGGTGGTGCCCACCCCAACAGTGAGTGGCCGCGCCCAGCCTCCTCCTCCCCAGGACCACACTCGGCATTGAGCCCCCACAGCTCTGAACTGGGAGCACCTGGGCTTCACCTCCATCTATTCTGTGAGCAGGAGGGGTCCTCTGGTAACCTCTTCTTTGCTTTGTGCCATTTCGGCTTAGGAAAGGACGCTCTACTTCTGGGGAGCAGAGACCCTGTACTCTCCGTGGCGTGATGCTTTCAGTGAGGTCCTTTCCCCAGTGGCTCACGATGTAGAATCTCAGAGGGTCAGCGTGCGCCTTTTCCTCCTGCAGGCGGAGAAGGGTGTTCGATGTAGTCCCCCTTCGCTGGCCAGGCATCCCCACCACCAGGCTGCCTTCTTGCCCGTTCTCGTCCACCAAGCTCCCTGAGAGCAAGGGAAACCCAGGGGTTTGCGTGGGGTGGGCTTGGTCTTGCTTGGCCTCTTGCTGGCTGGAAGGCGGCGTGGGGACTGAACCGGGGTCCATTTTGGCCAGACTTTCAAGATCAAGTTTCCAGTAGTTCAGTGCAACACTTTAGGCACAGGGTTAGTCTCTCTGGACTCACCTTCCTGAGCGCTCAAACGTGAGCGGCTCCAGTCATCATCACTGTTCCATTTGAGATTTTGTCTCTTAAGGTGCCTGATCCTTGGCCCCTCCGCCCATCACCCCCAGTTTAGGTGGTCTTCCTCTGGGGTCCCACGGCACATCGGCCATAGCGGGCGTCGTGTCCAGTGAAAGCATCGCATACACGGGTGTGTCTCCTGGGTGAGTGGAGGACAGAGCCTCTCTTACTTGCCCCTGAGGTTGTGGAACTCAGGGAAGTGTCTGGAACATAGTAGGCTCTCAGCAAATATTTGCGCCTTAGATGAGCTTGGACTGATGCAGGCACTGCGCACGTGCGCCCGGACACCTCTGTGCTCACACCGCGCTCTTCGCTCATCCTGAACCTCAGGTGCTGGAGGCTTTCCAGTCACCTCTCTGCATTGCAACAGGATCGCTTTGTCTTAAGTGTCACTTCCTCCGCTCACCTGAAGTCACAGACGTGTCTGTCACCAAAGCCTGGGTGTGGCCGATGAGCGGTCGCTTGTGGCACTGAGCCCCCCACGTTCAGATCTTAGGGTTCATGACACCGGATGGTTATAAAATGCGTCTCGTAAGAAGGTATTAGTTTGCTTGAAGGAGCTTGCTTCCTCCTCCGGGACCTCTCGAGGAAAGTCACAGCTGGGTGCTCACGTGACTGAGGGGCTCACTCCCTCTTCCCCTCGAGCTCCCGTCCCCCCGAAGCTAGCCCTCCCGTCCTGCAGCTCCCGCCTGTCTGCAGGACGCCCCTCCCTCACCCAGGGTGTCAGCAGGGGGGTGAAGTGAGTCAGGGGTCTGCGGGGCAGGGCTGTCCATGAATGATGCCGGGATGGGGGAGGGGTTGGAGAGACAGCGGAACAGTCGAGTGTGGTGACGAGCTCCCCGCCCCCGGGCCCGACCCTTCCTCGCCTCTCTGGACCCCGAGGCAGACACACCCAGAGCACCCGCTTCTCATATCTGCCGTCAGAATCCTGGGTCTGCTCTCCTGTGGGCGCACCAACCCCGTCCATCTGTGCTGGGGACTCTTCCTGCCAAAGTCCGATCAGTTCTTCCCCAGAACCCCTCAGAGGGGGAGAGAAAGTGACGCCAGCACCTGTTTTAATGGAAAACAGCAGGGATTGCCTCAAAGGGGAAGGTCCCTCATGGACTCTGGGGCCTGAGAACATGGTTCAGAGGAGAGGCACGACTTTTTTAAAAAAAAGAAATGCTGTTGCAACTGCTGTGCTTTCAGAGATTGATAAAATAACGTGCAGGAATTTGTCCCTTTACGAATGTGCGAAGAGTCCCCACCGATAGAAATCTTATTTCCAAGTATCTGAGTCACTCCTTAATTTCCAGCTGAGCCAATGTTGTTCTGGATGTTAGATAGAAGGCCATTCACGGCCTTGTGCAGGTGGAGAAGGTACCGCTCCTTGTGGTCTGAGATTTGGGATGAATCGAGAGAGTGGGAAGAGCTTCAGGTCACAGGGTCAGTGTCTCATGCGATCCAGGGCTGCGTCCGTGAGAGCTTTGGCCAGTGACCGTGCTTCTCCCCACCCCTCGCCAGCCGCGGACACCTTGGTGATGGAGCCGATGCCTCTGTGGTGCCCTCGGTCATGCTGTGGGTTCACTGGCACTGATGGCGTCTTATATTTCCACTGACTAGTTCCTCCAGTTCTGTCTCTAGGAGCGCCACAGAAAGCAGCTCAGAATTTCGGAGAAGGGCATTGTGACTCTCCCTCCCCGCAGATTTCCTCAGCCATTCTTATCAGCTGTGAATATTTTGCATCATGGAAATCACTTGGATTTTGGAGTCAGACCTAAGGTTGGCCACTTCCTAGCTGCATGAGGTTGGGTGCATTTGTTCACATTTTGAGGTTAATTCTGAGCTTGTGTTTTCTCACTGGTGGACCTGGGACGAAATGCCATCTCATGAGACATCCCTGAAAAATAAGACGGTCATGAGACTGTGCCAGCAGCTGCTTGACACGACCTCCGATGTCATAAATGTCTGTCATCGCTGGTGGGACGACGGGCCTTGATGTTTCTTGTCTTGTTTGTTCCATGCTGGACCCAGCCTGGGGGCTCATCAGCTTCTTTAAAATAAAGTATTGCAATTTGAACGTGCTACTTTGAATGTCAGTCCAGGCAAAGGGCTTCCCAGGGGGCCGCAGTGGTAAAGAACCCATTTGCCAATGCAGGAGAGTGGGTTCGATCCCTGGGTCAGGAAGATCCTTTGAAAGAGGGCATAGCAACCCACTCCAGTATTCTTGCCTGGAGGATCCCGTGGACAGAAGGGCCTGGCGGGCCACAGTTCAGGGGGTCGCGAAGAGTCGGACACGACTGAGTACCTGAGCACTGGGCAGAGGGGTGCTGGTTTGTTCCATGGTTTTCTCTGAATGCTCACCTGTGTAAACTGACTGGGTCTGCATTGTTGTGAAGGCCCCTTGAATCTGTCATCTGACCCAGACCTTCAGGTTTGCGTATTTTAAAATTAAAGAGCAAATAAGTGAAGAAAAAAAAAAGTGCTTTTATGGAGTCACTTCACCTTCAGCCTGGTGTCTTGTATTTACGACAGTCCCCAGAGGCATTCACACGCACAGTGGTTAGAGGTGAGGCCGGGCTTCCTGATCCTGGACGCCACAGTGGGTTTGTAAGTCCGAGAGCAGGGCTCCCCCATCCTTCAGGCTGAGCTGCAGGCTTGCTTGGCACCCCGCTTGACTTCTGGGATCTGGTTGAACCCCGAGTCACTGTTGATTTAATGCTGTCTTTGCGTGTCATCTGCAGCCTGGTGAAACATATTTTATTTTAGAATCGGAGGCTGATCTGGCTGCAGTGTCTTTTCTTCATTGATTAAGGAGGGCCCAGGCGGCCTCCCACGCTGCTCCTTCGATGTGCTTGCAGCTGAAGAATGTGACCTCCCAGCTCAGAGAAGGGCTTTTCTTCAGTCAAGGACACGCCGCCTCTCTCTTCATCCAGTTGATTCACAAATACACTAAAATGGAACCTGGTTTAATTCAAAAGTTGGCCTTACAGCACCTTCCTTCAGAACGACTAAAGTCCACGTGCTCTCCGTGTATATTCACGGTTCAGCCGGCTGAGAATCCATCTGGTCACGCTGTTGTCCATGTCATCCTGTGTCACCATGGTGCAGACCCTCGTGCCAGCCATCCGGATGCAGGAGGCGACAGTCCTTAGGGCAGAGGGCACGTCCTAGAGCCCCGCGCCGAGTGATGGCCCTGAATGGTGAGAAGGGGCCCATGTTGTCACTGCGGTCACTGTCCTTACTCTGCAGATGGGGGACCGGAGCTTGGAGGAGATCAGGGGCTAGGAAGTCGAGGAGTTGCACTTGAGAATGGACGGGCCAGCCTTCTTGACCCCTACAGAATTTCTCCTGAATTGGTTCTCAATTTCAGCAGTTGTATAATTTGTTTCAGTATAAATTCTTGACCTTATCACAGACAGAGCTCAGATTTTTTCTGGAGAACCAAGGGATGGATGGTACCTTTGGGGAATGGCATGGGGGTGTTCCTGCTATGGAGAGGGTTGGAGATGAAGGAGAAATGTTACTTTTTTCATTCCCATCGAAATTTCCCCCTTTGGCTTTCTTCCATCTAGCTGCAGTTAACACTTTCACGTACAACGTTGTTGTTCAGTCGCTAAGTCGTATCTGACTCTGTGACCCCGTGGACTGCAGCACGCCAGGCTTCGCTGTCCTTCACTGTCTCCTGGAGCTTGCTCAAACTCATGTCCATTTAGTAGGTGATGCCATCCAACCATCTCGTCCTCTGTCACCCCCTTCTCCTGCCTTCAGTGTTTCCCAGCATCAGGGTCTTTTCTAATGAGTTGGTTCTTCACATCAGGTGGCCGAAGGACTGTACATGTCATGTACAGTATTACCACAAATTATGACACACACTCTTTTAAAATTAAAGAGCAAATAAGTAAAAAAAAAAAGTTTTTCTGGAGTCATTTCAGCTACAGCCTGGTGTCTTGTATTTATGACAGTTCCCAGAGGCAGATAACATGGACATTCACGTCCACCAGTAGTTAGAGGTGGTCATCGCCAAGCTTTGAAACAATGACCTTGAACCACATTGCACTGTCTTCAGGAAAAGTAATTTAGAATCCATTCACCAACTTTGCTCGCTGAGCAGTGACCCGGAGAGCAGTAAAGAGCCGTTCCCTGCTAATTCTGGGTCAATGGTGTATGTTGCTAGTTACTCCATTTCTTTGCCCAGTATTCCTGTTCAGCAATACTCTCCTACTTTCTAGGTCCACACATCCGGTTATTATTTCAGGATCTTCAGACATATTTGAGCATATGATCAGACTACTGCACAATTGCTCTCATCTCACATGTTAACAAAGTATCGCTCAAAATTCTGTAAACTAGGCTTCAACAGTATGTGAACCCAGAACTTGCAGATGTTCAAGCTGGATTGAGAAAAGGCAGAGGAATCAGGGATCAAACTGCCAACATCTGTTGGATCATAGAAAAAGCAAGAGAATTCCAGAAAAACATCTACTTCTGTTTCATTAACTACACAAAAGCCTTTGACTGTGTGGATCATAACAAACTGTGGAAAATTCTTCAAGAGATGGGAATACCAGACCACCTTACCTACCTACTGAGAAATCTGTATGCAGGTCAAGAAGCACTGGTTAGAACTGGACATAGAACAAAAGACTGGTTCCTAATTGGGAAAGAAGTATATCAAGGCTGTATATTGTCACCCTGCTTATTTAATGTATATGCAGAGTACATCATGAGAAATGCTGGGCTGGATGAACCACTAGCTGGAATCAAGATTTCTGGGAGAAATATAAATAACCTCAGACATGCAGGTGACACCATCCTTATGGTAGAAAGCAAAGAAGAACTAAAGAACCTCTTGATGAAGGTGAAAGAGGAGAGTGAAAAAGGTGGCTTAAAACTCAACATTCAAAAAACAAAGATCATGGCATCCAGTCCCATCACTTCGTGGCAAATAGATGGGTAAACAGTGGAAACAGTGACAGACTTTATTTTCTTGGGCTCCAAAATCACTGCAGATGGTGACTGCAGCCATGAAATTAAAAGACACTTACTCCTTGCAAGAAAAGCTGTGGCAAACCTAGACAGCATATTAAAAAGTAGAGATGTTACTTTGCTGACAAAGATCTGTCTAATCAAAGCTATGGTTTTTCCAGTGGTCATGTATGGATGTGAGAGTTGGACCATAAAGAAAGCTGAGTGCCAAAGGACTGATGCTTTTGAACTGTGTTGTTGGAGAAGACTCTTGAGAGTTCCTTGGACTGTGAAGAGATCAAACCAGTCAATCCTAAAAGAAATCAGTCCTAAATATTCTTTGGGACTGATGCTGAAGCTGAAGCTCCAATATTTTGGCCACTGGCTGCAACTGACTGGCCAACTGACTCAGAAAAGACCCTGATCCTGGGAAAGATTGAAGGCAGGAGGAGAAGGGGATGACAGGATGAGATGGTTGGATGGCATCACCAACTCGATGGACATGTTTGAACCAGCTCTGGGACTTGGTGATGGACAGGGAAGTCTGGTGTGCTGCAGTCCGCGGGGTCGCAAAGAGTCGGACATGACTGAGCAACTGAACTGACCGACTGACTAATGATCCTATTGTATCAAACCACACTTCAGTAGAAAAGACAATTATTTCCTAGGGTCCTATCTCAATTCTCTGGTGGCTCAGACGGTAAAGAATCTGCCTTCTTTCCCTCTGTGTAGGAGACCTGGCCTGGGTCCCTGGTCAGGAAGAGCCCCTGGAGAAGGGAATGGCTACCCACTCCAGCATTCTTGCCTAGAGAATCCCCTGGACAGAGGAGCCTGGTGGAATACAGTCCATGGGGTCACAGAGTCAGACTCAACTGAGCAACTGTCACTACGCTATCTTCCTTTATTTAGATCTTGATTGCCCAAGATCCTTGTGAGTCCTTCACACTGCATCTCGTTTTGCACCAAAGGTTGCATGGATTAAAAATCCTTCAACAGCTGGTTTTGTTCAGAGAGAATGTCAAGTACTCTAAGTCATGAAAGATCTGGCATCTTCTTAAAATTCCTTAAATAGGATGGGTACTCAAGACACAGTGAGACCTCTGACAGACTGGGAATGGTTCTCCAGACAGAGAAGTGAGAAGAAAGCTGATGAGACTGGAAACCTTTAGAACAAGGAAGTGGATGTGAACCCAGGAGAGGCTGGGGTCCCGAGGAAAGTTTGCTCTGCTCCCCGCCTCCATGCCCGTCTGTATCATTGCCCTTCACTCTCGAGGATGCCGCAGCCACTGCTGACTTGTCGCTTCCCAGGTCAAGATGTCCATTTAGTGTGTGCTCAGAGTGCACTTTTGCTGGCTGCTCGCGGCTGAGGCTGAGGGCGGCTCGCGCTGCAAGCCCTGCTCCCGAGCTCCGGATTATTCTGGGAAGGTGTCCTACGAAGTGCAGCTTGTGAGCATCTGCCCAGCACCGACTGGAGGCATGGAAGTCATAATGTGGGAAATTCACTTTTCTTTGAGAGACTGCCAAACACTTGACCTCGTTCTTGAGTTTCTCAGAGCAAGCGTGCTTTGAGTCCCAGCTTTTCGAGTCAGCCCCAGTCTCTCTGGTTTGTCTAGAATGTAGCAGTGTAAGAGAATGCTCACTCATCTTTGCACCCGTCATATGCCTGTCCTCAGGGAGTGTCCAGCCATCTGGCAAGAGTAGTTTGCATCTCCAGGTTCATTCCCGTAAAGAAAGATACCTGATCTTTCCCCACAGGGATTGAAGGAGAGAATGGAACTCCTGGTATGGTGGCTGTAAGGCACTCAGTCACCAGAGTTAAATTCTTCAGAAAATGTATCAAATGGATGGTGCAAAATGCACATGTGGGCACCACAGTGAAATTTCGGTGTTCCCTGATTCAAAATTGATGTGAGAAGCTATAGAGGAAAGTTCATTGATTTATCTCAGAATATCCTGAAGTGACAACCAGATGCAACTGAAAGGAAAGTGAAACCAAACGTGTCCTTTTAGTGACAGCTGAAAGGAAAGTCTCCAGAGACGGTCAAGGATCTAAGCTCGCGTGTGTGGACAGGAGGCTGCAGAGCCTCAGGCCTGTAACACAACAGTGGGACAGTGGATGGAAGGCGCCCCAGGACCAAGAAGCCGGGAGGCGGAGCCGGGCTGGGACTGACGAAGGACCCAGACCCAGAGTGCTGGTGTGGGCTTGAGGGCGGAGTCTGAGTCGCCCCAGCCAGGCCGCGGGAGCAGCAGGGGTGTCTGCTGACGGATGGGAGGAGGAGACGGGTGTGTGACACGTGTGTGCACACTCTGTGTGTCTACATCACGTAACATGCGAGAACCTGCGGGACATTATGCCACGTGAAGTAAATCAGACAGAAGCTGCGTGATCGCGTTTACAGCTGGGACCTAAAGGAGTCAGATGTGTGGGGGCTGAGAGCAGAGCAGTGGTCGCCTGCAGTGGAGGCCATGGGGAGAGGTTGGCCACTGGCATGGGGTGGCCGTTGTGCAGGAGGAGGGAGTCGAGGGGATGGAGTGGGGCCTGGGGACCCCCACGAGGGGCCCTGTGCTGATGCTGGGTGACGGTCGGCGTTTCCGGTGTCTGTCACACGTGCGGAGAACCAGCCGTGTGAGGAGGTGGTTGTCAGTGAGTGTCACTGCGGTCACCTTGTTGTGTGTGTGTTCAGATCACCATGACACATACCTTCAGTATATACATTTTTATTTTAGAAAGCCCCACTGTTCTCTATACTTGTGGTTGCCAAGAGGGCGGGGGGCTGAGGAGGGAAGGGGTGGGAGTTTGGATCAGCAGATGCCAACCATGATTATGGGATGGATATGATGTACTGCACAGCACAGGGAGCTGCAGTCAACATCCTGTGATCGATCGAAAAGAAGAAACAAAACCAAAAATAAAACGAAATACTCTTCTCAACTTCAAAATAAAAGGATTTCGGGTACAGCAAACCAACCCACCTATCCGAGAATCCGCATCTTTGAATATCCATATAACCATCTATATGGCAGTGTTTTTTTTCTCAGTGTGTTCATAGGGTATTTCGGTGTCTGAATACATTATCAGTCTTGTTGACTTTATAGGGGACAAATAAATCCACAGAACTAGACATATTCCTTGTTACTGCACGCGCAGCCGCTCAAGGGTCTGAGCGTCTTAGAGTCCCTGCAGCCCCGCTCTTGCTGGAGGCTGAGCCAGGCTCACGGGTGGTGGGAGGCGGCACGAGGGTGAAGTTCGCCAGTCTAGACACAAACCTCAGAGCAGTCAAGGAATGACTCCGGGCAGTGAATGGACAGCTCACTGCAAACCAAACTCACAGGCAAGCATGTGCAGAATTAAAGCTATTTTGAAAGACTGAAATCATTTCTTTGGCACCTTTGGCAAAAACAGATTGAGAAAATCACAACATACACTGTAAATAATAGCAGTTTAAAAACAGCCAGGTGAAAATGAACACATAGATTTCCAATAATCAAAAGGCATGTTATTGGTATTTCCAACACCCAGTCACCATCTGTGAGGAGGGTGAGATTCCCTTTAAAGGGCCTCAGAATTCTAGGCATGTCCCCAGATACCAGCTCTCAGAAGCCAAGCAGATACGAGTACCAGGACTGTCAGAGCAGTCTCCTCTGCCGCTGGAGGGGTAGACACGAGCTGGGTCCTTCTCGGCTGTGGCGTCGTCCTTCCTTTGACGGTGCGGAAATTCCTGCCTAGAGATGTCTGTCCTCACACCTCTTTTTTTTGTTTGTTTTTTCAAAGGATAGCAAAGCACCTCTTGTTAAACCAGGAGACACGGACGGGCGGTCTAACCCAATGAACATCCGTGTGTATTTCTACAGATAGCTACCTAGTAAGATCGTAAATCCCACGTGTGCTAAGTTGCTCAGTCATGTCTGACTCTGCGACCCCATGGACTGTAACCTGCCAGGCTCCTCTGTCCATGGGACTCTCCAGGCAAGAACACTGGAGCGGGTTGCCATGCCCTCCTCCAGGGAACCTTCCCGGCCCAGGGATAGAACCCGTGTCTCCTACGTCTCCTGCACTGACTGGCAGGTTCTTTACCACTGGCACCACCTGGGTAGCACCTTAAAGCCAAAGGTCCTGCCACCTTTTTTTTTTAACATCTGGAAGGTCGTGAGGAAACCAGCTAAAATTGGGAATAGAAAACATCAACCCTCCAAGAAGCAAAGGGCATGTGGGTGGGGGCTGAGGACCGTGGGAAGACTCTGACCTGAGAACATCTACCTCCGGGCTTCCTAGAAGTCTTCATGACAACATTTCCCGGGTTAGTTTCACTTTAGCTCGCTGTAGGACGCCGTCTCCTGGCGTCAGCACTGAGGTGAGGCTGGGGGTGCAGAGAGGGAGGGGGGCCCTGCTGCACACTCTGGCTCTTTCAGGCCCAGGGTGAGTTCACAGGCGCCGGTGCCGCCTGATTCTGGGAGCACGCAGGAGACGGAGGTACCTGGCCTACCTGGAGGCTGCCGGAAGCATCCCGGGGGAGGTGGCAGGATGGTTTCCAAGGGCAAGTGGAGACTCACAGGGTGCTGGGAGCAGAGGCGTGCATGCACACACATGTGCACCCATGTGGCCATGTGGAGAGGGGCTGGAGAGGCTTAGGCACAGGGATGGCAGGTTCAGTGGTGACAGGCGGTCAGGACCAAGAAACGAGGCGGGTTGGGGCAGGATGCTCGAGCCGGGCCTGGGGAGCCCAGGAGCCTCTGAAGGACAGTTGGTACCTGGGGCCTAACAAGCTCAAAGTGGCACTTGAGTAACCTGTTCTGATGGGTACTTGTCAAGGGTCATAAGACTAGAGAGAAGGAGGGAGCGAGCCAGATGGACAGACGTTGATGAGCTGACAGGCTAGAGGACAGTGACGTCACCCCCGAGTCAGAGCACTGATTCTCTGTGATTTGTGTGGTGTTAAGTTCAGGCTTCCCTGTGGCTGAGCTGGGAAAGAATCTGCCTGCGAGGCGGGAGACCCGGGTTCCATCCCTGGGTTGGGAAGATCCCCTGGAGAAGGGAAAGGCTCCCCACTCCAGTATTCTGGCCTGGAGAATTCCTTGGTCTGTATAGTCCATGGGGTTGCAAAGAGTCGGACATGACTTTCAAGTTAAGTTCTGTAGGTAACTTTCCTCTATCATTAGACTGGAATCATTTTTTTAACCCACCCTCTGAATGTTAACCAGTTGTGACTTTTCTTCCTGGGACTTGAAAAAATTGACTGTGAACGACTTAAAAGCCTCAGAATCTTGTCTAGAACGCAGGTGTGAACGTGCCATGTCCAGCCTCCTTCCTGGTCTCCACGTGTTCCCCAGTGTCCCAGAGAATGCATCCAGCACCTTCCCATTTTAATAAAGTGTATATTATTTTTCATTAAGAAAATTTTCAAACATAAAGAAAAAATAAAGAGAATAGAGTAGTAAATGCGGAATTATCTGCGACCTGCCTGGCTATGCTTTCTCTAGCTACTTCTCTGCAGTGACATTTTGGAGTAAGTTGAGACATACTGATAATTTACCCCCGATTTCTTCAATATGCATCTCTAAAATATAGGCGCATTTCCCCTCATACCCGCAGTGACAAATACCTGCCTAGTAACGCTGGCTCCCTGGCACCATCTGTTACCTGATCCACATGGGTTTTCCCTGTGCCCCCCGTGTGCATTTTACAGCTGCTTCCCCCCAATCAGGAGGCAGTCGGAGTCCTCAGGTCGGAGGTCAGATCGCTCTCAATAGTCGCCTCCCTCATTTTCCCCCGTGACAACATAATAGGCGTGATTTCATTTCCAGTGATAAGGGACCGCATGGATAAGATAGCCTTCTCCCATTACAGCAATAATCAGACCACCCCCAAACGGCAGCTGACCGATGAGTTCCTTTTCTCTTTCCTTCGCGCTGATGGGGCCAGACAGGCTCTTACATCTCACAGCAACAGAAGCCCAGGGCCTGAATGACCCAAAACACAGAGCCTGGCTCCCTGAGTGGTGAATATGCCTGTCCTGTGGATTAATTGCCACAGATAGCTGCTCACTGTGCTAACACACCAGTTAGGGCTAAAGCATGTGAAATGTGCAAAAGATGTTTAGCATCCGAGTATGGCCCCCCACTCCAGCACTCTGGCCTGGAGAATCCCACGGACGGAGGAGCCTGGTGGGCTGCAGTCATGGGTTCGCTGAGAGTCGGACACGACTGAGCCACTTCACTTTCACTTTTCACTTTCATGCACTGGAGAAGGAAATGGCCACCCACTCCAGTACTCTCGCCTGGAGAATCCCAGGGAGAGAGGAGCCCGGTGGGCTGCCATCTCTGGGGTCACACAGAGTCGGACACGATTGAAGTGACTTAGCAGCAGCAGCAGCAGCAGAGATAACAGGATAGGATGAAAACTGTGTTTTAGTGCATGTAAGAGAAATTCACATCGATTCAGGAGTTTATTAAATAAACTGATATGTTAGGCTGAGTTTAATTATCACTGATTATTAAATAATCATTAATATTAAATAATCAATTATCATTACTTTTTAAACTTTCCACCTACAGTGCAGGAGACCTGGGTTCGATCCCTGGCTTGGGAAGGTCCCCTGGAGAAGGGAATGGCAACCCACTCTAGTATTCTTGCCTGGGTAACCCCATGGACAGAGGAGCCTGGGGGAGCTAAAGTCTATGGGGTCACAAAGAGTCAGACGCTGAGTGACTAACACTCTCACTTGTCATAGCCGATTAACAATGTTGCGACAGTTTCAGGTGGATGCTGAAAGGGCTCAGCTACGAAAACACGTGAGCCCCTTCTCTCCCAAAGTCCCCTCCCATCCAGGCTGCCGCATAGCACTGAGCTCAGTTCCATGAGCGGCACAGAAAGTCCTTGCTGGCGATCCATTTTAAATAGAGCAGTGTGTGAGAATCGTTAAGTCTTCTATTTAATTAATTAAACGTTAAATTACTTTAATCTGACAGCTTAACATTAATTTTAATGTAAAAATGTCCACCTAGTCAAAGCTATGGTTTTTCCAGTGGTCATGTATGGATGTGAGAATTGGACTATAAAGAAGGCTGAACACTGAAGAATTGATGCTTTTGAACTGTGGTGTTGGGGAAGACTCTTGAGAGTCCCTTGGACTGCAAGGAGATCCAATGAGTCCATCCTAAAGGAAATCAGTCCTAAATATTCATTGGAAGGATTGATGCTGAAGCTGAAACTCCATTACTTTGGCCACCTGATGGGAAGAACTGACTAATTTGAAAAGGGGCTGATGCTGGGAAAGATTGAAGGCAGGAGGAGAAGGGGATGACAGAGGATGAGATGGTTGGATGGTATCACCGACTCGATGGACATGAGTTTGGGCAAGCTCCAGGAGTTGGTGATGGACAGGGAGGCCTGGCATGCTGCAGTCCATGGGGTCACAAAGAGTTGGACACGATTGAGCGACTGAACTGAACTGAATCTTAATACATTAATTCATAAAAAAGTTAGTATCAGTTTCGAAAGTTAGCATGGATTTGAGGATTTTATAAGGCTTTTGTACTAGACGACGTATGTTTTTCAGTTGAAATGTTTACCTGAGCCAGATTTCAGTTCTCAGCTGAGGTTTTATACTTTTGGGATTTTCATCTCATCAGATTTACATGGTCCCTTTTATTTCCCAGGAGCTTGTCAGGCTTGATTGAATTATAGTCCTCCTTTAATGTTAAGAAACAGAAAGTCAGCAAGATACAGTTTTGTTAAGATGTCAGTTCTTCCCAGTTTAATCTACAGATTCAACAAGCCCAGTCAAAACCCCAGCATGCTGCTTACTAGGCATCAACAAACAGATTCTCAAGTCTGCATGGAGAGATGAAAGCCCAGAGTAGCCAACGCAACCTCACCAGGCTGAGGACTTAGGCTACCAGCCCCCCGGGGGTTTCGTGTTTTGAATCGCCATGCCTTGTACACTGGTGATCTCAAAGTGTTGTGCTTCTGGGATGTGATCATTACCGCCGCCATCTTTATGGTTGTCTGGAGGCAACATACACACGGGTACAGTGGCGTGTGACAATCCCAGCTCTCATTCTACAGAGAAGTTCCACTTGAGAAGTATGACTTCTAGTACAAAAACTCTCTTTCTGGCAGATTTGGGAGCTCACATCCCTTCTGTGAAATGAAGCGTTCCTTCTGTGTCGGTAACATGTAACTGACCTTGGTCTTGAGACTTGGCTGTTGGTTTTAAAGGCTCCACTCTCCGAAAATTAGGGAGAACTCGTGACGGGGCTAAGAACAGAATTTCTGAAAAATCCAGCTCAGTGTCCTTTGCCAAAGCTTCTTAAGATGCTGTAATTCCAAGAAACATGAAGTCTTAGCATCCTTAGTAAAAGCCACACCAACGCTCTGTTTCAACGGTCACTTCTTTAAACACTGATGATTCCCCTGGGACACAGAGTCCTCACGGCCTTATGAGGACAGTGGGCTCCGTTTCTAGACACCTGGTCCTGCCTCCTCCACTGGCCATTGCGTCCCTGGGCCGGTCACCAGCCGTCTGGGTTCTGACTCCACTTTGATTACAAACGAGGGTGGGGTCTCTCGCTGACCCAAAGGCCCCTTCTGATCTCCACTTCCGTTTGTGAACACTTACAGATGACTTCATTTTACTTGCACTTATTTCTTCCCCCTCAGGTTCCCCTTTCATGGTTTCTTTCAGAGGCTGTACACCCGAGTCCAGAGGCTTGCACCGTCTTGCACTTTCACATACATGCAGAGCCACTCGGAAATCCCTGCGGATTTCAAATGCAACAGCAAGAGCTACACACGTGCTAATTTTACTCATCACCACTGAGAACTGCAGAGAACATGAATCTTGTGCTTGCCACCAAGGAAGTGCCCACTAGGGCTTCCCAGGCGCCGCAGTGTTAAAGAGCCCTCCTGCCAGTGCAGGAGACACAGAAGATGCAGGTTCAATTCCTGGGTTGGGAAGATCCCTCGGGGAAGGGAATGGCAACCCACTCCAGTACTCTTGCCTGGGAAATCCCATGGACAGAGGAGCCTGGCAGGCTGCATTCTGTGGGGTCGCAAAAGAGTCAGACACGACTGAGCGATTAAACAACAAAAACAAAGTGACAACTTAGGAGGGAAGAAATGACCGTCTCAGATGAGCCATCAGGATGGAGATGGATGAAGGTCAGAAGACGAGTGGTGATGGCACGCGGCACGGAGACCAACAGACGCGGAGCTGCACCCTGGAGGATGCGAGCCTGGTTCCACGCCTGTCGGTCGCCTGGAGCCCTCGTCCCAGTGGGTGATGAGGACTTGCACCTTCTGTCCAGGGTTAGCCGAGGTCAAGGGCCGAGTAGGGCCGGCACTCTGACAGCCCTGCACAACAGCTACAGATGACGTCGAGGGATGGCGCACTGGGAACCCCTGGCCGTTGGATGGCCCTTTGATGTCACAGGATATTACTCTTACATGGAATCTATTTTTTAATAAATGAACGTAAATGAATGTATTTACAAAACAGACTTACAGACATTGATGCTCTTACATGTAACTTACGGTTACCAAAGGGGAAACGTGGGGAGGGAACAGGAGCTTGGGATTTATACACAACACTGCTATACATGGCATAGATAACGAACAAGGGCCTGCTGTATAAGCACAGGGAACTCTACTCAGTGCTCTGATAACCTATTTGAGAAAAGAATCTGGAAAAGAATTTGTTGCTTTTGTTGCTGTTCAGTCACTAAGTCGTGTCCAACTCTTTGTGACCCCATGGACTGCAGCCTGCCAGGCTCCTCTGTCCTTCACTGTCTCCCAGAGCTTGCTCAAACTTGCATCTGCTGAGTTGGTGATGCCATCCAACCATTTCATCCTCTGCCACCCCCTTTTCCTTTTGCCTTCAGTTTTTCCCAGCATCAAGTTCTTTTCCAATGCATCAGCTCTTCATGTCAGGTGGCCAAAGTATTGGCGCTTCAGCAACAGTCCTTCCAATGAATATTCATTCCCTTTAGGATGGACTGGTTGGATCTCCTTGCCGTCCAAGGGACTCTCGGGAGTCTTCTCCAACACCACAGTTCAAAAGCATCAATTCTTCGGCTCTCAGCCTTCTTTATGGTCCAGCTCTCACATTCATACCTGACTACTGGAAAAACCATAGCTTTGATTATGTGGACCTTTGTCAGCAAAGTGATGTCTCTGCTTTTTATATGCTGTCTAGGTTTTAAAAAATTTTGTTGGAGTAGACTTGATTTGCAATGATGTGTTAGTTTCAGGTATACAGCAAAGTTTCAGGTATACATGTATCCTTTTTTTTTTGTATATGTATAAATGAATCACTTTGCTGTACATCTGAAAGTAATGCAGCATTGTTAACCAACAACACTCCAATAAAAAATTTTTTAAAAATTAACAGAGCAGAAGAGTCTTTCCTGAAACTTTGATTTGGGGCAACCCCCCAACCACCAGGGTCCTGCAGTCCCAGACGTGTGGCTTCAGCCAAGGGGTCTCATCTCTCTGGGCCCATTTGGGGTCAGAACAGCAGGCTCGTCCCCTCAGAACTTGCAGCCTTCAGCAGCTTCACTGCATGCAGAGAAGAAGGCGTTTGCATGGCGGTGGGGTTTTTATTTTTTACGTTTTTCCTTCCTGGGCAGAAACAGAGCCACGTTACCCAGTGCAACTTTGTGCCAGGACCTTCAAACATGACTTTCTGTCAGCTGTGACAGGTTTCAACACCCCCAAATACTTCAGGAGACAGTTAACTTCTGGGTTTTAAGAAAGATTTAATCAAGACGTGCATGTTTGGACTTGCTCTGGGGCACTCGCGTCTGCAGCTGGCTGCGCAGGACCCAGGCTGGGACCACGTGCTGCGGAATTCGCTTCTCTCCACTTAACTCTTCATTCATTGCCGGCTTTCTCAGGGCACCTTTGAACATGGAGCTTGCCACGCGGAGGCTCAGATAACCCATTAACTGTGCTCTAATCATCTAAGAACCCTAGCTCAATCCTGCTGCAGCTGGGAGACGGGTGATGGTGCCCTGTGCCAGGCGGGGCTGGGGTTGGGTTGTTTTGTAGCTGCCTCTGGGTCTTCCAAACGCCTGCCATGGAAATACCCTTTGGTTCTGCAAGCAGTTAAGATCCTATCTCTGTTCAAAATCATCATTATAGGAGAGAGGAGTAATTTCAGGGAGACCATTAGCAGCAGGCCCGAAACATCCTTATTAACTTTTTCTTCTTTTGTGGCCCATCTTTTATCAGGCTCTATCTGCATTCAGCATCTGGCCCGGCTGCCAATCCATTTTCATAATAATAATAACACGTTGCACTGCTCGAGTGCCCTTTCATCCGCGGAGCCCAGAGCACTTTGCAAACATTAATTAATGAAGCTCGGCACAGCACTCTTTGAGGCGGTGAGCCCTGTGAGGTACAAGATGGTTCAAGTGGTTCTCCCGGCCTCGCCCACTTCTGAGCTGGAGGAAAGCCCCAACAGGCGCTCCACGGATGCGGGGTTCAGCCGAGTCCATGATGAAAGCACTACTCCCCTGACCCATGCTGACAGGTCCGTGGCCTGGACCACATGGCCCCTCATCTTGGCATCTGGTTCTGAGGTTGACAGGGCCCAGTGATCATCCTGGACCTTCTAGAACCTTGATGCTTCTCTGGACTTGGGACTCACCTTAGGAGACTCAGTTCTGCAACCACCACCTGGAGTGGAAACTCAAGAGAAGAGTTGTCCACTCCTCACGCCTCCTCCCCGCCCCCACCCCCGCCCCGTCCTGCTGGTGCTGAGGTCAGGGTGGAGAGAAAGCACGACACCTCCAGGGTCCCGGGGCACCCAGGGTCGTGAACGTCCCACAGAGGGATCAGAGACGCTTGGGAAGCCTGCAGGTTCACCCGTTCACGCCTCCCACAAGTGCTGACCGAATGCGTGCTCCTGGGGGCCGGGGTCGGCAGCAGAGGGGACACGTCTGAGACCCCACCTTTGGCCTTGTCCTGTGTGAGCACACACACCTGGGTGTTGAAGGGCATCCTCTGAACTGTGACCAGGTGATGATGAGGGGAGGGCTGCCAGGTTAGGGGCTGAGACCCGAGGAGACCAGGCTGAAAGGAGGCCTCTGAGGTCCAGGAAGGCGGGAGGATCCTCCCAGAGTTCTCGGTGGCAGGTTGATGAGCTGGTTGGCAGCTGGCAGGGGCTTCTGTCGTGACTTGGTTCTAATGATCCCGAATTCTGGGAGTCTACTTAGGGCGGCCCACGTGGGGCTGAGATGGACGTCCTGCCTCTTTATGGCCGGCACCATCTGTTTCAGCCTGTCTGAGGGTGAGAGTCACGTGGCCTGCAGGGCACAGGGTCATCGTCCTCCAGAGAGGACGGGGGTCCCAGGGCGGCTGCTCGTCACCTGCTGACACCTAGCAAAGGCATCTCTGCGTGACCTCCTATATCCCCGGACGTGGTCTCACCTTCCTAGGCTGGGCACGGGATCCCAGGAAGAGAGAGGGACTGGCTGTGTGTGTGTGTGTGTGTGTGCACATGTGAGCGTGTGGTTGTGCCCGTGTTCATGTGTGCTTTCTGTGTGAGGGCCTGTGTGTGCATGAGGGTGTGTGTTGTTGCTGTTCAGCCGCTCAGTCGTGTCCAACTCTTCACGATGCCAGTCCTCCCTGTCCATCACCAACTCCCGGAGCTTGCTCACTCTCACGTCCATCGCGTTGGTGATGCCCTCCAGCCATCTCCTCCCCTGTCGCCCTCTTTGCCTCAGCCTTCACAGGTGTTTGTGTCCGTGGGTGATTTGCGTGTGTCTCGGGGGCGGTCCAGGCTGCGTGAAGAGCTGCTGCCAGGCCCTTCTGGGGCACTGGCTCCACACCTCACGTCTTTCTCAGATGTCAGGAGGGACCCGGTGATGCAGCATTTCCGAGATCTGAGGGGGAGGCCGTCGGACTGGAGCCCAGCCTGTGTCTGGTCATGCGTGCCTTGCTGAGCCCTGACCCCTGAAGGACCCTCCCCCAGCAGTGGGTGGGCCCGTCTGCTTCGGGCTGCTCAGCGGGTCCCAGGGTTTACTGTGCGCTGAGCCCGCCCAAGTGCTTGCAGAAGCCTGGTGCCCACGGCCGCCCCCACAGAGGCTGAAGGGAGTCTGGGCAGCGGGACCCTGGCGCAGGTCTCGGAAACCTCGTAGGTGACCCCTGAATGCGGCCCCGCTTTCCCTCCTCTCGCCAGGCCTCAACTGGCGGCACTGCCCGGATCGTGGCTGCTTTTGCACAAAATGCTCTTATCTGGAAGCATGAAAACAGCTGTGCCTCTTCTGGGCCTACAGACAAAGAGGTGGATGCTCAGCGGAGGCCGTGGTGGACAGGAAGACCCCTCCCACCCAGGGGAACCTGCAGGAAGGCCCTGGAGTTAGGATGTTTATGGGGAACTTGGAGGTCCCTCCATGCCCAGAGTCTTGAGACCACCCAGGGATGGGTGCAGAATTCCAGTTGGAATGCTCCCGGTGTGCACCACTCCATACCCTCCTGAAATTCCCTGATTGGCGATCCCCTCCCCTGGTGGACTAGGAAAATCAGAAAACACCTCTTCCTCCTGCCATCTCCTGAGCCAGGACAGAGGGCGCGTGGGGACAGGTGATGGGAGGGGAAGAGGCCCCGCGGACAGCCTGACGGCATGCTTGCCTCCAGCTCGTCTCCCAGCAGGGCAGTACGAGGTGATGAAAAGCGTCAGGAACCTGGATGTGGCTTCTGTCCACAACCAGTGCTATTTTCCTCCAAGAAAATAGAGGAAAATATTGTTTTTCATTTGTGAAATGAGACCTACAAATTATCTGATAAGCTTATGGTAATGTCCAAAAAATGATGAGTTTTAAAGAATTCTGAAGACCACATAAAGAGAACACTGCCTATTCATGCAATGTGTGAAGTCGTATCATTCTTGCCTGCTTGGCCCACTTGTCAGACAGACCAGTGAGGAGCTAGGATCCTATGAGCTTGTTAGATGCTTTTACAGTAAGAAACTGCAAGTTGGAGTGGTAGAAAGGACACGTGGGGGATTTATTATTGAGATCTTTATTGAGTTTTAAATAGATTGTCATGTGGTCTTGGTATATGCCTGCCATATTTTAATTCAGATTTTAATTTTAGAACCCACTCCAGTACCCTTGCCTGGAGAATCCCATGGACAGAGGAGCCTGATGGGCTACAGTCTCCGGGGTTGCAAAGAGTCCGACACGACTGAGTGACTTCACTTTCACTTTATGATTTTAGTGGACATTTACCATATTTGAGTACAACGTACCCCCCAAATCTTCTGCTTTCCTCTTCCTCAGAGAGTCATTAGTTAAACTGTTCTTCCAAAGCTGTTTTCTGAAAGGGCCTAGACCCTTTACAGGAAGTAGGGCTTTCGGAACCATTTTTATGTGATGTTCATGTGGCCTGCGGTTTTCACACAGTGGAAGGGCGAGGGGGCGTCACTGATGGGGAGGGTTTCCCACACTAGGGAGGTGTTTGCATTTAGTGGGACCCAGTAAAGGGGGCTTCCCAGATGGCGCTGGTGGTAAAGGAGCCACCTGCCAATGCAGGAGGCATGAGAGACGCTGGTTCCTCCTCTGAATCGGGAAGATCCCCTGGAGGAGGGCATGGCAGCCCACTCCAGCATTCTTGCCTGAAGAATCCCTGTGGACAGAGGAGCCTGGAAGGCGGCATTCCACAGGGTCACAGAGTCAGACACGACTGAGCGCGGATACACAGGGACCTGAAGCCATGATCTGTAGGAGTAGATGTCTGGTGGCACCGTTTTAAGAACACACGGGAAGCGCTTTTTGTCTGTTTGAGGTCTTGTTTGGAACTTTGGTCTCCTTTATCCTTGGCCGTTGTTTATTGAGGTGTAACTTGTATGTACGAAAATGTGCTCATTAAACGTGTAGAGGCAAACAACAGAATGGGAAAGACTAGAGATCTCTTCAAGAAAATTAGAGATAGCAAGGGAACATTTCATGCAAAGATGGGCTTGATAAAGGACAGAAATGGTATGGACCTAACAGAAGCAGAAGATATTAAGAAGAGGTGGCAAGAATACACAGAAGAACTGTACAAAAAAGATCTTCATGACCCAGATAATCATGATGATGTGATCACTAATCTAGAGCCAGACATCCTGGAATATGAAGTCAAGTGGGCCTTAGAAAGCATCACTATGAACAAAGCTAGTGGAGGTGATGGAATTCCAATTGAGCTGTTTCAAATCCTGAAAGATGATGCTGTGAAAGTGCTGCACTCAGTATGTCAGCAAATCTGGAAAACTCAGCAGTGGCCACAGGACTGGAAAAGGTCAGTTTTCATTCCAATCCCAAAGAAAGGCAATGCCAAAGAATGCTCAAACTCCCACACAGTTGCACTCATCTCACATGCTAGTAAAGTAATGCTCAAAATTCTCCAAGCCAGGCTTCAGCAATACGTGAACCGTGAACTCCCTGATGTTCAAGCTGGTTTTAGAAAAGGCAGAGGAACCAGAGATCAAATTGCCAACATCTGCTGGATCATGGAAAAAGCAAGAGAGTTCCAGAAAAACATCTATTTCTGCTTTATTGACTATGCCAAAGCCTTTGACTGTGTGGATCACAATAAACTGTGGAAAATTCTGAAAGAGATGGGAATACCAGACCACCTGAACTGCCTCTTGAGAAATCTGTATGCAGGTCAGGAAGCAACAGTTAGAACTGGACATGGAACAACAGCCTGGTTCCAAATAGGAAAAGGAGTACGCCAAGGCTGTATATTGTCACCCTGCTTATTTAACTTCTATGCAGAGTACATTATGAGAAACGCTGGACTGGAAGAAACACAAGCTGGAATCAAGATTGCCAGGAGAAATATCAATAACCTCAGATATGCAGATGACAGCACCCTTATTGCAGAAAGTGAAGAGGAACTAAAAAGCCTCTTGATGAAAGTGAAAGGGGAGAGTGAAAAAGTTGGCCTAAAGCTCAACATTCAGAAAATGAAGATCATGGCATCTGGTCCCATCACTTCATGGGAAATAGATGGGGAAACAGTGGAAACAGTGTCTGACTTTATTTTCTTGGGCTCCAAAATCACTGCAGATGGTGATTGCAGCCACGAAATTAAAAGACACTTACTCCTTGGAAGAAAAGTTATGAGCAACCTAGATAGTATATTCAAAAGCAGAGACATTACTTTGCCAACAAAGGTCCGTCTAGTCAAGGCTATGGTTTTTCCAGTGGTCATGTATGTATGTGAGAGTTGGACTGTGAAGAAAGCAGAGTGCTGAAGAATTGATGCGTTTGAACTGTGGTGTTGGAGAAGACTCTTGAGAGTCCCTTGGACTGCAAGGAGATCCAACCAGTCCATTCTGAAGGAGATCAACCCTGGGATTTCTTTGGAAGGAATGATGCTGAAGCGGAAACTCCAGTACTTTGGCCACCTCATGCGAAGAGTTGACTCATTGGAAAAGACTCTGATGCTGGGAGGGATTGGGGGCAGGAGGAGAAGGGGACGACAGAGGATGAGATGGCTGGATGGCATCACTGACTCGATGGACGTGAGTCTGAGTGAACTTCGGGAGTTGGTGATGGACAGGGAGGCCTGGCGTGCTGCGATTCATGGGGTCCCAAAGAATCGGACACGACTGAGTGACTGAACTGAACTGAACTAGATGAATTTTGCCTAATGCATATAGTCATGTAATCACAATGATTGCAACCAATAGAGAAAACACTTTCATCGCCTCATAGATTTCCTCCTGCCCTTTGCAACAAATTCTCTTTCCTCTCCCAAGACACTGAAGCCACTGACCTGATCTATGTCCTCTGGTTTATTTCCTTTAAAGTAGCCCATCAGTAGCATCTTACAATATGTGGGCTGCTTAAAAATTGAAATACGGTTCATTTATTATGTTAGTTTCAAGTGTGCAGCAAGGTGATTCAGTTATACATAAATATATATGTATATATATTCTTTCTTTTTCAGATTCTTTCCCCTTGTAGGTTATTACAAAATATGTAGCAGAATCCCGTGTATATCTCTTTTTTATGTAGTAGTGTGTATATTGCGAACTCCTAATTTATCCCTGCCCACCGCCTTTCCCCTTTGGTAACCATGAGTCTGTTTCTGTTTTGTAAATAAGTTTATTTGTATTATTTTTAAAATTCTACATATAAGTGAAATCATGTGATATTTGTCCCTGTCTGACTTCACTCTGTGCGATCATCCCTAGGTCCACGCATGTTGCCGCAAATGACAATCTTTCAGTCTTTTTTATGGCTGAGTAGGGCTCCATTGTATATATGTGCCACGGCTTTTTGCCCATTCCTCTGTTGAGGGACACTGAGGTTCCCATGTCTTGGCTATTGTAAAAAGTGCTGCAGTGAGCGTCGGGGCACGTGCATCATTTTGAATTAGAGGTGTGTGCTCATGTGCAGACGTTTACATCTGGCTTCTCTCGGCATCGTGCTTTTGAGGCTCACGCGTGTTGCTGCATGGACAGAAGTAGCTGTGCCCCTTAATTTCTGAGCAGTACCCTATTATGTCATATTTGGCGATTTGTTTATCATTCACCAGTGATGGACAGTTGGGTTGCGTTCACTTTGGGGCCACTGTGCATAAGACTAATAGAAACATTCATGCAGGGCTCTTTGGGTGAAGGTATACTTTTATTTCCCTTGGATAAATAACTGGGGTGGGATTGTATGGTAAGCTTATGCTAATTTTGTAAGCAAAAAACCTGTCTTCCAAAGTCACTGTACCGTTCGGCATTTCCTCCACAAATGTGGGAGGGTTCCACTTGCCAGCATTTGTCAGAAGCCCAGTCATTCCAGCAGGTGTGTGGTACTGTCTCGTTGTGATTCTAATTGCAATTTTCCTAATGACAACCGGTGTTGTGCGTGTCTTCATGGGCTTATCTGCTGTCTGTGTATCTTTTTCAGTGAAGTGTCTGTTCAAATCTTTTGCCCGCTCTTTTAAAACTGAAATTGCTTGCCTCGCTATTGAATTGTGAGCTCCTCGTAGATTCTGGCCAAGATCTTAGATGTGTGTATGGCAAAGACTCTCTCCCCATCAGAGGCCTCCACTGCATTTCCTGTGTAGTCTTTCAAAGAGTGTGTTGTTAACTTCTGATGAACTCCAATTTATATCTGTTGGTTGATTTAGCATTTCTTTAACTTCTCTCAGCAAAAATCTTTTCCCAAAATTTGTACCACAAAGAGTGCCAATTTCTTCGCTTCATTGGCATCATTACTATTTTAAAATGTGACTCCCTAATTGGCAGGGAATGCTATCACTTTATCATCTTCTATTGAATTTATTTTCTGATTGTAAAATTGGACACACTTCCTAATTTTTGGTCACTTGTTTTTCTCCTGGGAATCTTGTTCCTGCCCTTTACTTATTTTTCTCTAGGGAGTCTCTGTGATTTTTTTTTTCTTATTGATTTTAACAGAACTTCCAAAAAGTGTTAAATATTAATGATGAGAAGGGGCTCCTTGTTTGGTCCTTATTTGAATGAGAGCTACTTTGTTTTTTTCTTATTGCATAGGTTACTATTAAAGTTTTCAATATTAAATTTTGAAAAAAATGTTCTTTTAAAATAATTGAACATCAGAAATGTTTATTAAAAGTTGTCCTTTGGGTGAGTGCCCTAGTGTTACACCATCATATCCTAGGATAATTACAATATGATCATGATGGAAAATACTTTTTATCTACTTATAGATAAATATTTAGTGTGACAAAATTTAGGAATTTTTGTATGTCAACATGTGACATGCATCACTGAGAAAGGAAAACAGTGCGGGCATCTCAACAGATGCAGAAAGGGTTTTCATGACGTTCAGGACCCAGTTGCAATTAAAAAAGAATCCTCAGCAAACAAAATAGGCAGCTCTTTCTCGATCTGATAAAGGGAACTATGAAGACTTCACCGCTGACATCACACCCGTGGTGAAAAGCCGGATGCTTTTTCTTATAATTGGGAGGAGGGCTGGCGTGCTTTACCACCAGCTCCTCTCAACATTGTACCTGAGACTGTGGCCTGTGGAATAAAGAAAGAAAAATTAATAGATTTGCACATACTGGGATGGAAGAAGTAAAGCTGTTTAGTCACATATGACAGAATCATCTATGTAGAAAAACCAACAGAATCCACAAAAAAATACTGGAACTAATGAGTTTAAGAAGGTCAGAATGCGAACACTTGTATCTCTGTATACTTGCATCGAACAGCAGAAGACAAATAAAAAATAATGCCATTTGCAGTAGCACCAAGATTTAGGGTTACATCTTACAAAGTAAGTGCAGAAACTGTAGGCTGAAAACCACAAAGCTTGAAATAAATTACATCCAAAATGATAATGTCCTTGCGCTCTGAGTCTGTAAAACTGCACAAGCCTTCCCTCCCCTCTGTCTCATGTGTGCCCCTGATGGTCAGCTTCCTCTTCTCACGCTGTGGACTCCTCAGGGCAGAGCCTGCTTGGGGCCAAGCTGAACCAGCACCTTGAGTGCCCTGGTGATAAGGGCAGGGCTGGACTGGGCCCCACCCATGGGGCCGCCTCTGGGTTTAGAGAGAGGCAGATATGAACCTTTGCATTTGTGAAACTTCTGATTGAGCAACATGAATTCCCTAACATTCTCCTGTAAAAATGCATGAGAATTCATTCTTTCCTTTCCTTGTTTACTCGAGATGTTCAAAAACTGCCCCTGCACAGTGAGATGTATCTCAGCAGACCCTCTGTGAGCACCTGGGCCCTCATGTGGACACAGCTGTGCCCCCCAAACAGATGGCATCTCCCCTGAGTCCAGACAAGCAGCCTTCCAGAGGCCCTGCACCCACTGTCACGATTCAGCATGTGGCTCCCCTGACCCCGTCCTCACCAGGTGTCATGGGGGGCGTGGCCCACGGGACTGTGACGAGAGCCACACAGGCGGCTATGAATCAGTAGTAGCCACTATCAACATAAAAATGGACTTATTTTAATAATATGTTCTATCTAACCCAGTGCGTTTTGCCAAACAGTACCATTTTATGTGCAGTCATTACAGAAAATATAAATGAAATATTTTACATCTTTCTAAGTCCTTGAAATCTACCCCGGCTTGGACGAGCCACAGTTCAGGGGTCCCGAACCTTCCCGTGGCCACGCCCACCATGGTAGTCAGGCCTGGCCTGACTGGTAAACCTCAGAGAACTGATGTTGAAGACACAGTCACGGAATACTGGAGGGACAAATGTGTCCCCCAGATCGGAGGCTGGGAGACTGGAAAGCCCATGAAGCTATCACAAAAGGTAAACAAACAGGAGGCTTTGAAATAAAGATGAGGGAAAAGGTGAGGGGTGACGCCCGAGGCCGGGCCGGGAGCTTGTCCTGTCTGTTGAGAGGAACGTTTGGAAGTGAGTCAGTCATTCACACGCTAGTGACGGTGGCGGATCTCAGGGCCGACTCTGATGACAGAAGGAAGTGTGGGCGAGGAAAGAGGAGATGGCCTCATCCGCTTCCCGGTTCTGCTCTCAGCCCCTGTGCCTGCTCGGTGACGCAGAAGCAGGCCCCGAGTCGGACGGCGCAGGCCAGGGCGGGCTCCCACGTGGAGGGAAAGCCAGGAGCCGGCGGGTGGCTGGGAGACCTGCCCCACAGCATCGCGTAAGGGTGGGGCCAGGGCCTTTCTGGGATGGGTTCAGGCCAACATGCTGTGCAGTTATCACCACTGCTCTATTGCCAGGCGCTTGCACTGAGTCTTAGGCTAACTGGATCATCAAGGGGAAACTGTTCCTGGGGAATGTGGAGCCTGTCTGAGCCTCTGAGGACCAGGGGGCTGTCCTGAATGAGGCAGGGAAGCCGTGACTGGTACCCTCCTGCCGCCCCACGACCCCGCACGAAGCTCCACAGACCATCACCTCAGGAGGTACATGGCCCGCAGGCTCCTCGAGTCACAGTGAGCGGGAAGGGTCGAAGCCTTCACTGGCCTCAGTGCCCTTACACATCACCGTGCAGCTCCAGAGGCGGTGGGCAGATTGCGGTCTGGACCCCCCAGTGGCCCACCCACAGCTCTTACCTGGCCCCCACTTACGGAGTGTGGAGCAAAACTGTGATGCCCTCTGCTGCCCCCACGTCCCCGTCCTTTTTCCAGGGCCCCCGACCACCGTCCGTGTGCCTGCGTGCTCAGGGCAGAGACCTGGACTTGGCCCGGATTCCTCCCGTCCCCCGTGGAATCCCTCTCCAGGCCCCACTGACCCGCTCTGAGCCCAGTGCTTCCCCCGACGGCAGCCTCGTCCTGGGTCAGCCGCCTCTGCCTGTGGCCCAGAGCCCTTCCTGGGCTTCTTGTCGGGATGACGCTCGTTCAGGGCCCCAGGCAGCCATCCCTCCCTCAGTCTCATCCTGACTGCCTCCTGCTCCGTGGACTCTGCTCCACTGACCATATTTCTTTAAAAACTTTAAATAGTGTTTCAGTGGAAGGATAGTTGCTCCACAGAACTGCGTTGGTTTCTGCCAAGCATCGACGTGAGTGAGCCCTAGAGCTGCACATGCTCCCTCCCTCCTGGGCCTCCCACGCCTCCCCCCCCCATCCCGCGCCTCTGGGGTCTTGCGGAGCCCCGGCTTGAGCTCCCCGAGTCATGCAGCACGCTCCCATCGGCTGTCCGTTTTACCTGTGCTACCGTGAGTTTCCATGTTGCTCTCTCCGTGCAATCTGCCCATCCTTCCTCCCCACCTCCCCATGTCCGTAAGTCCGTTCTCAAGGCATTAACCGTATTTCTTACCTCCGTTTCTTGAGAAATGTGTGTGATTTAATGCATCCGAACCGTCCTCTGTGCTCTTTCCCCGGCTTGCCTCAGTTAGCCCTCCTGCTCCCCACCCCAGGAGCACACACACGTTTCCTCCCCGTGTCCCACACCCCCCTGAGGCCAACACAGGCCCTCCTGCATGCCTGGCCCGGGTGAGTTCTCCCCAGAGAGATCTCCCTTCCCTTGGGATGACCTCCTGATGAACACACCCTTAGGCTGGAAATCAGAAGTGGATCCAATACCCCACCTACTGCACATCACACACCCTGGCCCACCTTAAATGTGCTCAGAGCACCGAGGCCAGCACACACAGCCCACACCATGTCGGAGTGTTGAATATCTCAGGTATTTACTGAAGCCACACCGGAGGACTCGCAGAGCGGCTGTCCGTGTTTCGGTGGTGACGTGTGATGGGGGCTGGGGTTGCTGACTGGGAACTGAGTCTTGCTGCCTTGCCCAGGGTCACAAGTGAGCACCAGACAGTTTATTGCCACCTGGGAAAAGATGGAAGTTCACAAGTCCAGCGTCTACAGAATGAGTATCACTTTTGCACCATCATGGCTTCCCAGGCGGGAGCCATAAGAGACATGGGCTCTATCCTTGGGTCGGGAAGATCCCCTGGAGGAGGAAACGGCAGCCTGCTCCAGTATTCTTGCCTGGAGAATCCCGTGGACAAAGAGCCTGGTGGGCTAGCTTGCATAGGGTCGCACATAGTTGGATATGACTGAGCATAAATACATTTTGAAAGTTGAGAAATCTTCAGGTGAACCAGCATGTCTGGGGGTGTCTGTACAGATAACTGCCCCCTGCTGTGCTCTCCTGAGTACACTTCTCATCACGTGGATCTTGGGGACCGTGTGCCTGGGGCTCGAGGCTGAGCGCATCAACGGGCGGGACCCGCACCCCCCACCATCAGTCGGGTCTTGGAGGTGACAGTATTCTCACTGATTTTACTGGGAGAAGTTTCACACCAGCTGCAGAGGGAGGAAGCGCGAGGAGGGAAGTGAGGGACAGGCTGGCCGGGGAGGACGTGGACAGGTGGGGCCGGCCGTGGAGGACGGAGAGGCTTTAGCTGAGATGTTTGGAGGCGAGATCTGTGTGGAGGTGAGCTCCGGTGAGGCCGGCCCCGACCCTGGATCCTGCAGGACTGTGCAGAACAAGAGTGACTGTTCTGTCTGCGGTCACCATGAAGGTTCGTGAAAGGCAAAAGAGAAATTGGGTCATCTTGTGTTAGAAAATGAAATCTGAAGAACTGTGAGTAGGGGAGGCTTTCTTTTTTAAAGTGGAATCTGGCTTTGAGTTCTGTAAGTACGTCCTCAAAAGGCACTGCCGGGCTCCTGGTGGTCCAGCTCGGGGCCAGCTCCTGGGGCTGGAGGGCTGGCCTGCCCACGACACTTTGTAAACAGTTCATCTCCATAGAAACATAACACAGTCACTGGAGGGTCACATGGCCAACTAATTCAACCTGCGCAATGATTTTGCAGAATCCAAACTTTTATATTTCTCTTGGTACTGATATAAGATTAACTGACTGTTATCTTCATGGAGAGCAAGTAGGGAAACACTAAAATTTACTGTCCTTTTTTCTCGTTAAATTCAAGAGAACTTAGCTTTTTTATGTTTTTTTTTTTTATGAGCGTTAGTGTATAGGGAAAATGGCTTTGAATGAGTGATGGGAGAATTTGGGCTTGAGGTCCTGTCTGTCACCCTAAATGGCTATGCAGAACCCTGGTTTTCTTGTTCTTCAAATGGAAGTAAAAACATACTTGTGCTACCGCTTCTCCCATTTGACAGGGGAGTGATTCCTAATTTTTTTTTTTAGATTTTAATTTGAAAATGTTGAAAGTTGCTGGAAAACTCTATCAAGAGTCCCACGGTGGAGGTGTCAGCTACGTCTTCTTGCAAAATTAAACGTGGCAAGGCTTCTAGTGCTCTTACGAGAGCTCCGTCACCCTCATGGCAAAGCTGTTGGTTTCACAGGAGATGCTTGGAGGTTGAAAGTCTCTGAAACGTCTTAAGGCGCTGACTGAGGGCAGAAGTGTCCTTGAGCCGAGGAGGAATCTATGACCTGGGACCACCCTGGCTTCAGGGGCTGGTGGGTTTGGGGTGGAGAGCTGGTCGGGGGTTGGCAGGACTGTGCGACCTGTGATGCGTCCCAGCCCCAGGGGGTCTGTGCCAGGGGCCCGGGGAGGGGAGCTGCAGTGAAGAAGGAACTGTAGACCTGGGTGTTGTCTCACAACGTGGAGTCAGACAGAAAGCGGTCACCACGTGGCATCGCTCCTGGGTGAGTCTAATCTACGGCACAAGTGACCTTACTTACGAAACAGAAACAGACTCATAGACATAGAAAGCGGGTTCGCTGCCAAAGGGGCAGGGGGCGGGGCGACAGGAGTGTTACAGCAACATTGGTTGCTGTGCAGTCGCCAAGCCGTGTCCGACGCTTTGCGACCCCGTGGTCTACGGCACACCAGGCTCCCGTGTCCTCCACTATCTCCTCGAGTTTGCTCAAACCCATGTCCATTGAGTAGATGATGCTATCAGCCATCTCATCCTCTGTCACCCCCTTCTCCTCCCACCTTCAATCTTTCCCAGCATCAGGGTCTTTTCCAAGGAGTCAGCTCTTCACATCAAGTGGCCAAAATATTGGAGCTTCAGCTTCAGCATCAGTCCTTCCAATGAATATTCAGGACTGATTTCCTTTAGGATGGATTGGTTTGATCTCCTTGCAGTCTGAGGGACTCTCAAGAGTCTTCTCCAGAACCACAGTTCGAAAATATCAACACACACACACGGAATTTTCCAGGCAAGAATACTGAAGTGGGTTGCCATTTTCTTCTCCAACACACACTATATAAAATAAGCAACAAGAACCTACGGTATAGCACAGAGAACTACATTAAATAATAGAATATGAAGAATAGTATATATATATATATTGTTCTATATATATATATATATATATATATAATCACTTTGCTGTACACCAGAAACTAACACAACGTTGTAAATCAAGTTACTCCAATTGAAAAAGAAAGAAGGAATTAAATCAAGGTACCGTCTGGCAGCCCACTCCAGTACACTTGCTTGGAAAATCCCAGGGATGGAGGAACCTGGTAGGCTACAGTCCATGGAGTTGCAGAGAGTCGGACACAACTGAGCGACTTCACTTTCACTTTCGCAGTCTCAGTAGAGGTACGTGAAGAACAGATCTCACCACTGTGCACATGTTGGCTTTAGGAAAATCATTCACCTGAGATGGGAGCCTCGGGCCAGTCTAGTTGCAGCCAGGGGGGCGGAGGGCCAGGGCTGCAGACCCACAGAAGGCGTGAGGAGGGGGTCCGGGATTCAGAGGACGCAGACGGAGCTCCGCAGGGAACCCTGCAGCCAGAGGTCAGGAGTTGGAGCGTCGAGTGTCCACAGCTTCGCTGGAGTGCAGCAGGGCAGGCGGCTCCCACACTGCAGTCATCTGCTCTTGCCCCGTGGGGCCCCGCCCTGCGCTTGGGAGGCACCTCATGCCCAGTTGGACCAAAACTCCTGTCTCGTGGGTGTTTTGGCGCCTCGACTCCCCACCCTGGAAGTGCATCTCTGGTTAGAGCGGAAACACATTTGTTTGGCTACATCTGTCACTTTCGAGCTCATCTTAATATTTGTTATCCTAGCAATTCTCCTTACTTTAAGAGCATGAGAAATATAATAGGTGAGTTTTAGGGGAAAACAGCCATACTAAAACCCCAGTTTTGCCAACAATTGAACTGTCTGTTCTTGGCTTCTTCGACCAGGAAGGAGCAAGGACCCCTCCATGCTCTTGCTGGTGGTTGCCGACGACGTTTAATAACGCGCTGACTCAGCCCGCAGCCCTTCCCCTGGAGCGTTTCACTATCCCCCAAATGGCGAGGCAACTGCAGCATTCGGGTCAGGGCGACCGCCCCAGTACAGGAGGCTCTTCTCAGGCATTGTTCTGCAGCTGGACGGGCCCCGGGCAGCTCTGACACCCATCATCACAGTGTCTGCAGCGATTTCTTCTGCTTGTTTTTTGCTTTCGTGACGTCATTTCCAGCCAGCCTTGGAGCAGGAGCGCGAGAAAGGGAGTCTCTCTGAAGCGGCCATTCTTGCTCAAGGCCACGTGCCTTCCTTTTTCGTGCCGAAGCATTTGGCAGGTCTGGCGGGGCGTGGCGTGGACCCTCCCCACTGGCTCGCCCTGCGCCCCTGCGCCCTGCCTGCCTGTGGATTTCTCAGCGGTGGAGGCCTCGGGTATCTCTTCACTCCTGTTTGCTAACGGGCACTTCAGGGGCGGTGTAGAAATCAGCCCCTAAGTCTAAACCTGCGAGAGCGAGGGCGGCCTCCCAGCTTTTTGAGGCGGCTTTGTCATCCCACGATGTCGGATGCTTTTCCTAAGGCAGACACAGGCTGGCAGCTGCAGACCAAGTGCCCTGCCAGCTGCTGAGTGTTTGCACCAGTCCTCAGGGGACCTGGAGCCACGGCAGCCTGGGCCTCTCCGGGTTCTGCTGGCCTCCGGTTCTGTTCAGCCTGCCCGCTGGCCAAGGGAGCCTTTCGGGTCCATGGCTGGGGGTTACCTCACACAGCAGAGCCAGCGCCAGTGACCCCAGAACTGTGTCCTTGCTGGAAACCACGACACACCAGTTAGGAAGGACGGCCAGTCCCCTCAGGGACGTTCCGGTGGATGTGAACTCCCTGTCTGGACTGGCTTTCTCCGGGGACAGAAGCCCTGCAGGCCAGCTCTGTGGTTAAGGCCGGTGTGAGGCAGGCGGCGGCCTGACCTGAGTGATCACGTGCTGTAGGGGAGCCAGGAGCCCGTCAAAGAACCAATTTGCGGTGCCAGCTTTTGGGGTGGATCTTGTGCTTGGGAGAGCAACATGGCCATGGATATAAATACGGCTGTCAGAGTGGCCTTCCCTCACAGCTCAGCTGGTAAAGAATCCGCCGGCAATGCAGGAGACTCCAGTTTGATTCCTGGGTCGGGAAGATCCGCTGGAGAAACGATAGGCTACCCACTCTAGTATTCTCGGGCTTCCTTTGTGACTCAGCTGGTTAAGAATCTGCCTACAATGTGAGAGGCCTGGGTTCGATCCCTGGGTTGGGAAGATCCCCTGGAGAAGTGAACCCACTCCAGTATTCTGTCCTGGAGACTTCCATGGACTGTATAGTCTGTGGGGTTGCAAAGAGTCGGACACACCTGGGCAACTTTCACTTTGACCTTCACATCCATCAGTATCCACTGATGTCTGATGCTGGTGTCTGATCTAACTGGTGTCTGAAGCTGTCTGATAGTATCTCTTGGTCAGGAGCCCATGGGGCTGATGGGAGCATGCAGGCAGTGTTGTGATTGTGGGGGGTGCTGAGGTTACCCTCTCCGCTGTGGGAGGAGTGTGAGGCCACCCTTCCTCTAGACTTTGCTGCTGCATGCTCTGTAAACCGAGCAGAGAGACCTGATTTCAAGGAAAGTTGCACACAGGAGAGTTTACCGCTGCTGAACAGGGTGCCATAAGAGTGGAGGGACGTTTTGCACAGGAAGTGCTAGTGAGCCACAGACCGGACCGCAGATCTGGCCTCAAGTGCTGCTCTGCTACATTCCGTTACTTGAACTTCAAAAAAAAGTCATTTAGTGTGACTTAATAAATACTTTTTGAACACCTATTTTGCATAAACTCCTGTGTCATCTGCTGGGAGAAACAAAGATCAGAAGTCGCTGCCCACTCCTGCAATCAGGAAAAGTATAAGAGAATGGATGGAATATCAGCTTGTGGACAGGTGCTCAGAGGGTGGCAAGGGCCATCACTGTGTGACTGTGAAGGAAGTCTTTACACCATCCGGCTGGGAAGCGTTTCAAAAGCACAGAAAGTGGTTAGTGCTGATGCGGGGAGTTGCGGGCGGCCTCACGGGGAGCCTCTATCTGACCTGGGCCTTAGGAAGAGAATGCTGGACACTTACAATAGACTTTATTTCTGGGGGGCTCCAATCACTGCAGATGGTGACTGCAGCCATGAAATTAAAAGATGCTTACTCCTTGAAAGAAAAGTTATGACCAACCTAGACAGCATATTAAAAAACAGAGACATTACTTTGCCAACAAAGGTCTGTCTAGTCAAGGCTATGGTTTTCCCAGTGGTCATGTATGGACGTAAGAGCTGGACCATAAAGAAAGCTGAGTACCAAAGAATTGAGGCTTTTGAACTGTGGTGTTGGAGAAGACTCTTGAGAGTCCCTTGGACTGCAAGGAGATCAAAGCAGTGAATATTAAAGGAAAAAAGTCTTGAATACTCACTGGAGGGACTGATGTTGAAGCTGAAACTCCAATACTTTGGCCACCTGATGCAAAGAACTGACTCATTTGAAAAGACCCTGATGCAGGGAAAGAGTGAAGGCAGGAGGAGAAGGGGATGACAGAGGATGAGATGGTTGGATGGCATCAACGACTCAATGGACATGCGTTTGAGTAAACTCTGGGAGTTGGTGATGGACAGGGAGGCCTGGCGTGCTGCAGTCCATGGGGTCGCAAAGAGTCAGACACGACTGAGCGACTGAACTGAACGGAACTGAACAACAGTGGTCCTGTGTGGGGGGTCATTTCAGTTTCTGTAGATGGAGGTCCTTGTCCTGCAGGTCCTGGATGTTTCTTTCAGCTTGTATTTCCACCCAGAAAGGAGCAGTTAAGCATCTTCTGATAGAAGGGCATCAGGAGAATTCTGCTCTGTCAAGACTTCAGAAAACTCTGTGACTAAAGTAGAATCTGCCTTGTAGTAAAAAATCTCAGGTTGGGAAGACTTTGTTTCCGAAAACAAATACTGCCTTCGGTTTTAGGAGGTACACATTGGCTGGCTTGCCAAACTTGATGTTTCCAAAGTGAATTACGCCCATTTCAGATATGGGTTTATTCCTTGACTGATCTGTTGGCAACATGCACTGTAGAGAATCTATTTCAAAATGAAAAATAATACCCATTCCACCCACTTGACATTGACCTTGAAGATACAGTGACTTGCTGTATGCTGCTGGCCATTTAGACCCTCGTATTTGAGAGCTCATGCCGCGAAAAGCTATAGATGGAGAAAGACCTCTCCCAAGTTCTCAAAGTGTCTTGGTGTGTCTCTGGATCTGATATTCTGGGGTCCACCTCCCAAACTGCATCAGCCAGTCGAGAGCATAGGAACTTGCCGTTTTGGTTTCACACTGGGGAGCCGTCTCTCTTGGACACAGAACCTTTCAGAGTTTTTGTCACTCAAGGCCCCGACCTTAGTACTCAAGTCAAAGGAGTTCACAGACACTTAAATTCAAGGGCTTCATAAAGTAGGACCTTATGAACACCTTACTTATTATTACTTGCATTCAAATATGTGATACATAGGATCCAGGCTCCAAATATATTAACAGTTTTACATCATCAAAGAAAGTGAAAGAAAGTGAAGTCGCTCAGTCGGGTCTGACTCTTCGTGACCCCATGGACTGTAGCCCACCAGGTTCCTACATCTATGGGATTTTCCCGGCAAGAATACTGGAGTGGGTTGCTATTTCCTTCTCCAGGAGATCTTCCCAAGCCAGGGACTGAACCTAGGTCTCCCATATTATAGGCAGATGCTTTACCATCTGAGCCACCAGGGAAGTCTTTACATCATCAAAGAGAAAATTAATAAGTTATTTAGGGGTGGGGGAGAATTTATCCACAGCCTGAAAAATCCCATGGACAGAGGAGCCTGGTAGGCTACAGTCCTTGGGGCCGTAAAGAGTCGGGCACGACTGGACGACTTCACTGATGGAAAAAGGCGCCTGTCCTGTCTCTTGGGGTGGGTCAGGGTCCCCGGCAGGCAGTGACCCGGCTGCATGTCAGGGCTTGGACCCACCGCCCCATGCACAGTGTGCAGCTGAGCACTGACGCCCGACGAGGTAGTTATTGGCATCCTGTTTTACAGGTGAGCAGACTGAGGCTCGGGCAGACAGGCCACATGCTTGGAGGAGCCCAGGGAGGGCACCGGGATAAGACAGAGGACCTGCCCTCCTCTCCTGAAGCCTGCTTCCCTCCCGCAGGTGCTCCGGCCCATTCCCCGTACTCCTGTTGGGGTACACCCTCTTCCGGAAGCTCTCCCCAACCCTCCAGGGGAAGTTAGCAACTTGTCCGGGTCCTTTTCTTCTTGTATCTAATTCAGGCTTGATGGTGGTGGTCCTCAGAGTACTGTCTGAACCGAGCCCGTTAAGACCTGCGCTCTCAGCAACTTGCAAATACGCGAGGCGGTGTCGCCCAGCGTGCGTTGCAGCCCAGCGCTCTGACTTTCTCCCTGCAAGTCTGTACCTTTGACCACCTTCACCCACTCACCCCACCGCCACCTCTGCAGCCCCAGTTCTCTGTGTGAGCTTTTCTGCTTCTTAGTTTTGGTCCCATATGTAGTGAGACCATACAGTGCTTGTCTTTCTCTGACTTACTTCACTCAGCATGACGCCTTCAAGGTCCCCCACGCTGTGCCGACAGCAGGGCGTGATAGTCGTGATCTGCGTAGCCCCGTGAACACCGGCTCTCGGGGCTCTGCATGGCTTGTAGGAAGGTGAAGGGGCCCGGCGGCCACAGCGCTGGAGGGCCGATGCCTCAGCCCCGCCCATGTGGCTGCTGCACCCGCGTGGGTGTGCATGGACCAGTCCTGCCCAAGGGTGCACCCACCGCCGAGCACTGGCCTCAGCCCCGCACTTAACTGGGAGGAAGAGCATCTTCCGGATAAGCAAGGGTGCTGGCTGCAAACCCACATCCACGCCGCCGTCTCCCATCTCCGTCCCAGTCACTGTCAGAGGCGCCGGGGCCACAGCTCTGGTCCCAACCACCGGCCCGAACCCTGCCCTCTGACCCCTGGCCCTCAGCCGGCCCGCTGTTGGCTCTCAAACTCCAGCGGCGGGGGAGCCGAGGCTGTGGCCGGGGTCAGGACGGGACCACATCTCCATTCCCTCTGGGTTTCCAGAACACTCCCGGGAGCTCCCCTGCAGGTCCACTGAGAATGCAGCGCCCCGGGCACCTCGCGGGTAATTCCCGCGGATTTTGTCTTTTCAGCTGGATCCTGTGAACCTCAGGCAACGGAGCCACGTTTGCATTAAACCAAAAACCTCCCTTACTTTCCCAAACAATGCTTCTGGGTTTTCTCTTTGACTTAAGCATGTACTTTGTTTCTGACACTTTTAAAAGGGTCTTCGAGATCAAAGATTTCCTTCCACACCTGTTCCAACATTATTTTCAATGGCTATTGACCCATTCTTTGAGATTTTTATTTTATGCAGGTGCTTTTTCTTTTGCTTTAGATTATAGCATTAACCTGAACAAAACCAGAGTACATGCATTCATGTGGGTGTATACACGCGCGGACGCACGCCGCGTAGGGCTGGAGACCACATTTCCAGGGACTGAGCAGTAAATCCCTGCTGTCTCTGTGCTGGGCTCTCAGCACTCCTTTGATGATCTGTTACTAACAGTCAAATGAATAACTCTGGGGGATTAACGCCCCAAAGAAGGAAACAAATATATTAAGAAATGTCTGTTTCACGTGAAAAATGCATCTGGACATTGGTCACTGTCCCTGTCTGAGCTTTCATTACAATCAAAAGCCAACTTTTAGAACCTTAATGCCCGTCAAAAGCTGTGATCAAAGAAAAATCAAATAGGTTAGTCACCACGGAGCCTGAAACACACCCAGACGAGGGTCTAAATGCAGACATGGAATTACTGTGAATTATGACAGAAAGTAGGGGCTCCGCCGGCGGCTCAGCAGTAAAGAGCCCGCCTGCAGGGCAGGGAATGCAGGAGACACGGGCATGGGCCCCGGGTCGGGAAGAGCCCCTGGAGGAGGAAATGGCAGCCCCCTGCAGCATTCTTGCCTGGAGAACCCCATGCACAGAGGAGCCTGGTGGGCAACAGTCCACGGGGTCAAAGAGTTGGACACAACTGAGCGACTAACACTTATGCCCATTGAAGGGGTCCCCTGGTGGCTCAGCTGGTAAAGAATCTGCCTGCAATGCAGGACACAAGGGTCCATTCCCCAGGTTGGGAAAATCCCCTGGAGAAGGGCACGGCTGCCTACTCCAGTATTCTCGTCTGGAGAATCCCATGGACAGAGGAGCCTGATGGGCGGCGGTCCCCGGAGTCACAGAGTCGAACCCGACTTAATGGCTGACCACTGCCACACACACCTTGCCGCTGTCAGCAGAGCCTGCGCTGAAGCCTGCCCGCCACCTCCTACGTCTCCTCCAGCCCTGGTGCTCACTACGGTTCACCACTGCTGTGAGCAGTGCCGCGGTGCTGTCTCTTTAGTCTGGTCTCCTCTCCTCTGGAGAGATGCCCAGGAGCAGGACTGAGGATCGGCTGCGTTTCTCCATCTCAGGGTTGGTGTGAAAGGCCACGGGTCACGTCTGCCTGAGTGAGCTGGACCGCATTCTCCAGGAGGCCCTTCCCTGCGTGGTTCTAGCTCTGGGGCCCATTGAGACACCCTGTGGTATTTGGAGGTCGAGGCTGCTGTGACTCAGGTGAGCAGAGCGGGGGGGGGGAGGGGCTGTGGGGTGACCCCACCCCTGTGCTCACAGCTGGCTGCCTGGCTCCAGGAACCCCCCCCACCGTCATGCTCTGCCCTGTACCTCCAGGGTGGATGGCACCCACTTCTCCTGAGGGCACCCCATTATGAACTTGGAGGTGTTCATCTTTCCATTGGTTCACTTAAAGTGTCCTCCCTCCTGTGCTCTGGCATTTCGTGGTTGGAGCGCTCTCCTCTCTCCCTCCTTTCTTCCTATCCTCCCCCGTCTCCCCTCTCTCCCTCTCTCTCCATCTCTCTCTTCCTTTCTCCTCCTCTCTCTATGTCCTTCCAATCCCCTTGTTATTGTTCTGTTGCTCAGTCGTGTCTGACTGTTTGTGACCTCATAGACTCCAGCACACCAGGCTTCCCTGTCCTTCACCAACTCCTGAAGTTTGCTCAAACTCATGTCCATTGAGTCGGTGATGCCATCCAACCATCTCATCCTCTGTCGTCCGCTTCTCCTCCTGCCCTCAGTCTTTCCCAGCATCAGGGTCTTTTCCAATGAGTCAGCTCTTTGCATCAGGTGGCCAAAGTATTGGAGTTTCAGCTTCAACATCAGTCCTTCCAATGAACACCCAGGGCTGATCTCCTTTAGGATGGACTGGTTGGATCTCCTTGCAGTCCAAGGGACTCTCAAGAGTCTTCTCCAACACCACAGTTCAAAAGCATCAATTCTTCAGTGCTCAGCTTTCTTGGTAGCAGAAAGAGTTAACACAAGATTCAGAAACAGCTGCCTCCCGCTTCTGTAAATGCTTCATTCACGATTTCTGTCCGCAGCCAGCAACAGCTATTGGCCCCATTTTACAGACATCATTGTTGTTGTTGTTTAATCTCTCAGTTGTGTTCCACTCTTTGCAGCCCCATGGACTGCAGCCCACCAGGCCCCTCTGGCCATGGGATTCTCCAGGCAAGAATGCTGGAGCGGGTTGCCATGCCCTCCTCCAGGGGCTCTTCCCGACCCAGGGATCGAACCCACGTCTCGTGTGCCTCTTGTTCTGCAGGCAGTGTCTTCACCACTGAGCTACCTGGGAAGGCCAGTGAGTGGAGAGCTATGTTTCAATACGGAGACGGAGGACTGAGTCAGGTCTTAGAATCCAGCCTCATTGGACAGCAGGTAGCAACATGTGGTAAAGGGTTTGCATTTTTCCAGGCAGTGCTGGTGGCTGAGGATGACTGGACAAATTTCGTGTCCATTCCCAAACACACACACCCCATGGCGGTTCTCGCCTGCCAGGAAGCCTGAGGTGGGGGGATTCTCCCATGGCTGGGCCAGACTGCAAGGTTCAGCCTGCATCCTGCTCCTGATGGTGAGCTTGCTCTTTCGCTCAGCTGATGGGAGGAGGGACGTCCCAGTTCCTTGGAACAGGCCAAGAGGCTGATCAGATTGTTCTGGCCCATTCCAATACACAGCGTGCTTCCAAGGGGAACGACACTTTTCGCCTGTGAAGTTTTGAGCGAGTGAGTTTATGGCTTCTTCCTTCGAAGCCGAGGTCTTGGCTGCCGAGGGCCGCCTCCACCAGCTGGAGCTGGTCCTTCACCAGGGGATTATCTGGGGGAAAGAAACGTGAGTTGCCTGCCTCGTCATTGGTTTTGCTACTGTGGAATTTTAAACACATACCCTTTAGATAAATATATTTTCTGCTTTTGCTGCCAGGAAACATTTACGTTTTTCTGCCAAAGTGAGTACAGCTTCATTGATCGGCAAACACCGAGCTCCATCTGGATACAGAACGTGGGGCTGGCGTTTGGGGGTTGACGTGCGAAGTGTAACAGCAACCGCGACCGTGGCTGACGCTTGTCTTCTCAGAGCTCCATCCCTTCTTAGTTCGTCTTCCCATCAGCTGTTCGCTGAGATTTCTTGATGGCAGAGTCTCTTTTGATCCCTCCACCTGTGCGTGCCATGTGGGCACTGGATGTGTGCAGGAGAGGCAGGGGGCACCTGGTCTCCTGGACCAGACTGACCGTGTCTGGGAACCAGGGCTCAGTCCCGTTCCTGCCGCCACAACACTTGGTCTTTGGGCTGGGCAGTGGACAGTGACCCTGAGGTCGCGTGGACCAGGCGACAGGGAGCTCGGAGCTGGGGCCCTTCTGCCTGTCCCAGCTCTCCATCTCCCCTCCATCCATCATCTCGTTCCCCAGGTGTGCTCCATCGGGGACATTCAGAGCAGGAAGACATGTCCCTAGAGAAGGGAGGACACCCTTCACTCTGTCCTTGTCACCCCCCATCAGTCAGGGAAGGAGGGAGCCCCACTTCTACCCCCGGGGTCAGCCGGCGGTGGGGGTGCTCCCAGTAGGGTCGACCAAAGGGGAGACACCATAGTGGGGGCTTCTGTAGTGAGGGTCCCAAGGGGAGGTGTCCACAGTGGGGGTGCGTGCAGTAGGGTTCCCACAGCCTCCCCAGGACAGGGTCTCTGTGCTGCCGGATCTGTCTGGAGCTGTTGCCTCTGCAGTAGCTGAGTTTCTCGTCCAGCTCAATCTCTGTGAGGTGGGGACCTGGTGCTCCGCCCTGAGTCCTGAGTAGCTTCAGGCAAGAGCATGTTCCTTCTCAAAGGGGCATGAGGCAGACACTCCGGGAGAGGAGAGTGAAGGGCAGGGGCATCGGGGAACAAAGGGGCTCATCGGAGGGCAGGTGCGGGGCGGAGGGCAGGGTGGCTCCAGCTGGCGCTGGCGGCCCCAACAGCCACTCCTGAACTCCCAGGCCGACAGATAATCAAGGCCTCATTATGCCGGGCGTCGGGAGAGGGTAATGTCTCCAGAGGGCGGCTGCTTAAAAAACAATTTCTGTCACCCGGCCTTGCGAGTGCCAGGCCCGCCGGCTCCACGCCCCGCCACTGATTGGGAGATAAATTATGCTGATTGCGCCCACGTGCAGGGTGCCATCATCAGGCCGCCCCCTGATTGCCCCCGGCCAGCCTCCAAGAGGCCGCCTTGTCCTCGGGGTGCTGGGGAGACCCAGGCCCCCGTGTCCTCCGGGGAGGTGGGGAGGCCTCCAGGGTGGCCAGTGAGTCTGGGAGCCCAGGGGACCCTGCCCCTGAAGCTGCCCCCCTGCCCTGTGGTCCCCAGAGTCGGCCCTTCTCTGAGGTCACTGGACAGCCCCCTGCTGACTCCCTGACTCCACACCAGTGACCCCGGCTGGCTTATTCTGTGCATTGTTGCCCCCCCAACTCTCTGCTGGTAGTTCTGAGATGGAGAACCAGACCCCAGCCCGGTCCCCACCCTGCCTCCCTTCTCCCTTCTCCTTCAGACCTGATGTCTGCATTATGAACGAAGAAACAAACATTTTCCACCGTGGAGGGTCTCCTTTCTACGAGGATTCTGAGGTCAGGGCAGGAATATCTTCTCGTCCACCCTGGAGACCCCGGGTTCGGGTGGGGCTTCGGTAATCTGTATATTCCGTTAAAGCAAAGGGTGAGATAAAAATAGACCTAAGAACACTCTGAAAAATGGAAAGTTCTAAATGAATGTGTTAGGGATTCTCAACAAGGGGCTAACTGGCAGCTGATGCAAGATTTTGTGGGTGTCTGTTCACACCCTTCTCTGGAGTTGGGGCTTAAAGCTTTCTTCTTTCTTTGTTACTTCTGTGTCTCTCACCTTTTAAAATGGAAATATATGCGCCATGTAACATTGTGCATATAGCGTTGTTGGAGGGCTTGTTCTATTTTTTTAATGGAAGTAGCGCTGTTTCGCAGCACTATGTGACCGCATCCCAGGTGAGCAGCAAGTCGACCCAGTCATCTATGTGTGTATACACTCATGTCTGTGTCCACACATGTACGGGCCTCCCTGGTGGCTCAGCTGGGAAAGAATCTGCCTGCAGTGTGGGAGACCCCTGGTTCAGTTCCTGGGCCAGAAAATTCCCCTGGAGAAGGGGTAGGCTACCCACTCCAGTCTTCTTGGGCTTCCCTTGTGGCTCAGCTGGTAAAGAATCCACCTGCAATGTGGGAGAGCTGAGTTCGATCCCTGGGTTGGGAGGATCCCCCAGAGGAGGGAAAGGCTACCCACTCCAGTATTCTTTCCTGGAGAAACCCCATGGACAGAGGAGCCTGGAGGGCTACAGTCCCTGGGGTCAGAAAGAGTCGGGTATGCCTGAGTGACTGAGCAGAGCTCAGCACACACACGTACAGCACGGTCGGGTCCGACTCTGTGCGACCCCATGGACTGCAGCCCCGCAGGCTCCCTGTCCATGGGGACTCTCCAGGCAGGAAAACTGGAGCGGGGTGCCAGGCCCGTCTCCAGGGGATCCTCCCGACCTAGGGATTGAGCCCCAGGAGTGTGTATATGTCAATCCCAAACTCCTGATTAACCCTTCCCTCCCTTTCCCCCTTGGTAACCGTAAGTTTGTTTTCTATGTCTGTGAGTCTGTTTCTGTTTTGTATATAAATTCATTTGTATCATTTTTTCGGATTACACATATAAGTGATATCATATGATATGTGTCTTTCGCTTACTTCACGCAGCATGGTCATTTCTACATACATCCACGTTGCTGGGAATGGCATTACTGCACAGCTTCCATCAGATCCTCAAAGGGACTTGTGATCCCTGATAACTGGCTAGTGAGAGTCACTCAGTCATTTCTCACTCTTTGTGACCCCATGGCATTCTCCAGGCCAGAATACTGGAGTGGGGAGCCTTTCCCTTCTCCAGGGTATCTTCCCAACCCAGGGATGGAACCCAGGTCTCCCGCATTGCAGGCGGATTCTTTACCAGCTGAGCCACCAGGGAAGCCCGAGAATACTGGAGTGGGCAGCCTATCCTTTCTCCAGGGGATCTTCCCGACCCAGGAATCGAACCGGGGTCTCCTGCATTGCAGGCAGATTCTTTACCAGCTGAGCTATCAGAGAAACCCTGATAACTAGCTCAGCCACTAAACAGATAGTGAACATAACTCACCAAGTCACAAGTTGTGGCCTCGCTCTTACACTGTTGCTGGTTGGAGGCACTCCCACTTTTGTGTCCAAATGTCGGGATCTTCTGGCTCATCCTGATTTCCCTGGTGAACCAGAGGAGCATGGGACCAGAACCTGGCTCCCCCTCTCCGTGCAGGGTGTTGCTACCCTGAGCCTTCCCGTGGGGACTGTGGTGCCGGGCCTCCTGCAGCGCGGGTGCTGTGCACGTCCTCGCTGACCGGGCGCCACCGGCCCTGAGTCGGCGGGCACAGGGCCCCCCGGCTGTCGACGCCTGCTCTGCTCCTCTCTCCGTCTCTTAGCACCAAGCCCCCACAGGGTCGCTAGCGGCCTGCCAAACCTGGCGTCCCTCCCAACTGCTACCCTGAGCTGTACCTGAAGACCGGAGAACTCTGCTGATTAAAAGAGAGCTCTGCTCCTCTGGTCCACACGCAATGTGCGATGTGACGCTGGGAACTGCGTGAGTTTGGAGATAAGTTCGTACCCATGATTCCCTGGTGGCTGAGCTGGCAAAGAATCTGCCTGCCATGCAGGAGACCTGAGTTCGATCCCTGGGTCGGGAAGGTCCCCTGGAGGAGGAACTGGCAAGCCATTTCAGTATTTTTGTCTGGAGGATGCCATGGACAGAGGGGCCTGGAGGGCTACAGTCCATGGGGTCGCAGAGAGCTGGGCAGGTCTGAGTCACTGAGACTTTCACTTTCACACCTGTGAAGCCACTGCCACAATCGAGGACAGAAACGCTCCCATCGCTTCCAGGAGTCTCTCCCACCATCTTTACTTATTATTATATTTTACTGAATGTAAGACCTATCCTCCTGGCATCCCCGCACCGCTCTGTATGGGCCCAGCAGGGGCTGAGAGGGGACACAGGCTCTGAGCACCCACGGGCCCAGAGGCAGCAGCCACGAGCATGGTGGTCACTGCTGGATAGGTCACAGAACCCTGTGGGTGTCACCTTGTTTGTTTCTCATTTCTCAGGGTCACTGCTTTTCACCACCTGATGCACCAAGTCCGAAGTACTGGTGTTTCCTGTTTCATTCGGCGTCTTCGTTTATTTTTCCTGCAGGAAGGTAAGCCTGGGCCTTGCTTGTCCATCCTGCCAGGAAGCAGCAGCCTTGAAATGGATTTTGGTAGGACTGACTGTTGTCTTAAAGGAGGCATGACAATGGGGAATTGGGCATTTCTCCTGCTGCTCGGCAGTCTTTGCCTGCTTGCGCCGCGTGTGTGACTAGAAGCAGCCCTGAACAGGAGACAGATAACCTGAGGTCCTAGAACCAGCCCGCCCCTTCTCACTTTTGGTTCCAGACACGTCAGTGCGCTGCCTGGACCACCTCGCGTCCCTGAGACATGGAGCAGGGGTGGAGGGCCCGTAGGTGCCTTTCTGTTCTCACATTCCATGAGTTATTTGGAAGATTATGCCTGCTAAGTCACTTCAGTCATGTCCGACTCATGTGCAACCCCATAGACGGCAGCCCACGAGGCTCCCCCGTCCCTGGGATTCTCCAGGCAAGAACACTGGAGTGGGTTGCCATTTCCTTCTCCAATGCAGGAAAGTGAAAAGTGAAAGGGAAGTTGCTCAGTTGTGTCTGACTCTTCATGACCACATGGACTGCAGCCCACCAGGCTCCTCCATCCATGGGATTTTCCAGGCAAGAGTACTGGAGTGGGGTGCCATTTTGTGCAAAAAACAAGCAGTGCCTAGTGGCTTACTAAGAGCACACGTGTTCCCAGCATAACGCGAAGCATGACACGTTGCCGCCTCCCCTGCAAACCATATCACGTGGCCTCAGTCAAGAAAGATGTTAGGGGATAGTTGAAGACATAGAGCTAGTTCCTAAGAAATGACCGGAAGATTATCTCATCTTGGACCTCCCATCACAGCAAAGCCCATAAGCATTTAGAAGACAGGTCGTTTTGAGTTGGGAAAGTTGTAGTGACCCTTACAGAAGATGTAGTTTATCCTTCCAGACTTCCAAGAATTGCCGAGTGATGGATGGTCTTTGAACAGGCAGAAAGGTGAGGAGAAACATCCTAGTTGCAGGATGGTATTAGGCTGGTGCAAACGTAGTTGCAGTTTGGATAGTGAATTGGAAATCATTTATAACTAGGCTCAAACACATTTTTGTTAATCAAACTAAGAACCATTACAATCAATACATTTTTGCCAATGAGAAATAAGTTTGTTTATTCCTGTTGCATCAAAATCCATGCTTGGGGATTCGACAAACTCTTGGAAGGCATTTTCTGCCTCCTGCTGGTTGTGGAAGCATTTTTCCTGAGTTGTCAAGATGCTTGAGGAAGTGGTGGTTGGTTGGTGAGAGGTCAGGTGAATACGGCAGATGAGGCAAAACTCTGTAGCCTGATTGATTCAACTTTTGAAGTGTTGGTTGTGTGGCGTGCTGGCTGCTGCCCTGGAGAAGATTCGGGCCTTCCCTGTTGACCACCACCAGCTGCAGGAGCTGCGGTTCTCAGGGCATTGCATCCACTTGCCGCGCATACTTCTCAGGTGGAATGGTTTCGCTGGGATTCAGAAGGCTGTAGTGGATCAGACCGGCAGCACACCCCAACACAGTGGTCACGGAACACGACCTTCTTCTGGTGAAAGTCTGGCTTTGGGAAGTGCTTTGGCGTTTCCTCTTGGTCCAGCCTCGGAGCTGGTCGTCACCGGTCATTGCGTGCACTTCACTTTCTGTCACACTTCACACTCTGATCAAGAAATGGTTCACTGTTGTTTTCTAAAATAAGAGAAGATGACACTTCAAAATGGTGATTTTTTAAAATTTTCAGTCACGCACTTAGCGAGCTTTTCACCTTTCCAGTTTGCTTCAAATGCCAAATGACCTTGGCAGGGTTGACATTGCGTTCTCTGGCAACTTCTCATGGAGCTGTAAGAGGACCAGCTTCGATGATGGCTCTCAGCTGGCCATTGTCAGCTCCCGTCGGCCAGCCGCTGTGCTCCTCGTCTTCCAGGCTCTCATCTCCTTTGCAAAACTTCTTGGTCCACCACCACTCTGTACACTCATCAGCAGTCCCTGCTCGAAACGCATTGTCAACATTGTGGGTTGTCTCTGCTGCTTTATGACCCATTTTGAACTCAAATAAGAAAATCGCTTGAATTTGCTTTTGGTCTAGCATCACTTCCCTGGGCCAGCAGGAACAGACGGGTCCCTGGGCAGGGGCTGGCTCCTGGCCCAGCCTGGGCAGGGGCTGGCTCCTGGCCCAGCCTGGGCAGGGGGCAGGCAGGACAGGGGTTAGGGCTGTGGGGGGAGTAAGGAGGCCCTGCTTCCCTCTCAGTCCACCCGGGAACACCCGGGCACAGGGCTTGGCCACAGCTGGGGTTCCAGCCTCAGCTCACCCTGGGCAGTATCGTCACCCCTGCACCCAAGCCCCTCAGCTCTGATAAACGGAGATCATGACCGCCTGCGCTGAGAAAAGGCGTGAGAATTCAAGGCCAGTTTCTTTCTTTATTTTAATTGGAGGCTAATTACTTTACAATATTGTAGTGGCTTTCGGCATAAATCGACACGAATCAGCCACAGGTGTACACGTGTCCCCCATCCTGAACCCCCCTTTTTGTAACGAGCTTATCACAGGGCAAGTGCGCGACCAGTCAGCTCTGACCATGCGTCCTCCCTCAGTCCCGAGCGCTTCCTCCACAGCTCAACAGCTGTGCAGAGACCATCGTCTGCGTGAGCAGAGACCTGGACGCGCCCTGAACTGTTGGGTCCGAGGCTGTTTCTGGTGGCTGAAGGAATCAGACGCAGGTTTTCACCCTCCGGTGCTTGGGAGCTCCTGGCACTTCGCTACCAGCTGCCCTGTGCTCAGCACCTGCACCAGAAATGTCCTGACGCGCGCCTTCCTGGGAGGAGCAGGCTTACGAGAGTGTCAGTGCTCTTGGTCTTACCAACACCTAGCAGTCTTCTTCTATGTTTATTTCTTAGCTCTTCATCTCAGAGAAACCACTGTAGCCTCCACCATGAAAACCTCCACGTTCAGCATCTTCTAAAATTAACACTGAGATTGTTTCAAGACTTGCTGGCTTGGAATGAGAGAACACTGTGGTTTCTCTATTAGATCACTTCAAAGTGCCATGGTGACTTCACAATCCTTTTTGTTTTTAACCGAGCCACTGCGTCCTGTCTTAACTTTTTTCATCTCTGAGTTGTCTTGGTGGTCCTGATGGGAAAGCCTGCTGTTATTATTTAGGTTAACAAGGCCATGGGGACGTTTCCTTGCCCTTGCTCCTGCCCCTCCTTGGAAGAACAAGGGGGCTGAACTCAGCTTCCTGTGTCTCCAACGCTCATTGTCGCCGGGGCATTAGGTAGCCCTGTTGATCCAACCATTGCTCAGAGGACCCTCTGCAAATGAAATAATGAGGGATCCGGGATTGAACATGCTTTAAAAATACAGTACAGTGTTTCAGTTTCACATGGAAAATTACTAGATGTTCAGGTATGCCGTATTAGGAGCTTCCCTGGTGACTTGGATGGCAAAGAACCCACCTCCAATGCTAGAGACCTGGGTTCGATGCCTGAGTCAGGATGATCGCCAGGAGAAGGAAATGGTACCCACACTAGTATTCTTGCCTGGAGAATCCCGTGGACAGAGGAGCCTGGGGGGCTGCAGTCCACGGGGTTACAAAGAGTCGGACACAACCAAGTGACTTTCACTTTCACTTTTTAAAAATTGGGAGCTAGGCGGAAAAATAAGTTCACCACAGTGATGATTTTCATGAAGTTTTGGTCTGGGACAGAGCCTGTTGACTGGTCTCAGGAACAAGGATGACAAGAAAGGAGCTGAGAAGGGAGTTACCATCGGCAAACCAGGACTAAAAACCCTTGGAAAAGATGTTCGCCATTGCTGACGGCTCTTACAGGAAAGCTGAATTTCAGCTTCTGTGTCTAGTGGTTTCAACTGCCTTTTCTGAACATAGTTGTAAAGTGGAAGAGAATGACAGGTTACAGGCTGTCTTGATTGAAGTAATTATAACTCTGCCTGGATCCTTAGTGGCTCATCATTGAGAAGAACAGTAAGATTTATGAAGCAATTCTAATATAATAAATGCCCGAAAAGGGAAAAGCAACTTAAAGTGGAGTGTGTCACAGGATGGGAAGGGTGGGAAGACCCGAGGCATTCTGTCCCACGTCCTTCACCCTTTAATCCCACCACGACTGACAAATGGACGCCAAGGCATCACCTGTTTTGTCCTGAACATCTGATACTGAGTTCCTAACTTTCTGGACTTTCTGTTCTAATCTGTCAGCAAAGCCAAAGTGATGGTTGCTGGCAGAATTCAGTGGGGAGTGTGATATGTGGCACGATTTCCTCCTCTGGTAATTTCTTGGACTACAGGGAGTGGAGAACATAGGGAAAGAAAGAGAAGATGAAGTAAATGAGGGAAAGATAATTGTCCTTTTCATTTTAAGAATCCCACCTAATTTCTGCTTCCCAGGAGTCCAGAATAAGTAGTTTTTTCTCCTTATTTAAAAAAGAATTAATTTGATTTCTCTAATTGGAACACTTTCTATCTGCTGATTACCAACTAGAATTGGGAATCACGAATAAAAGTTTAGAATGACAATTCAAGAGGATCATGTGGTCAAGTAATTAAGTTATCTGCAAAAGAAAAAAGCAAGTCTCGATTCAATAAGGAATAAATTGGACCATAAAGAAGACTGAGCACCAAAAAAATTGATGCTTTCAAACTGTGGTGCTGGAGAAGGCTCTTGAGAGTCCCTTGGACTGTGAGGAGATCAAACCAATCAATCCTAAAGGAAATCAACTCTGAATATTCATTGGGAGGACTGATGCTGAAGCTGAAGCTCCAATACTTTGGCCATCTGATGCGAAGAGCTGACTCACTGGAAAATTACCCTAATGCTGGGAAAGATTGAGGTCAGGAGGAGAAGGGGACGGCAGAGGATGAGATGGCTGGATGGCATTGTTGACTCAATGTGCATGAGCTTGAACAAGCTCTGGGAGATGGTGGAGGACAAGAAGCCTGGGGTGCTGCAGTCCACGGGTCACAGAGTCGGACACGACTTAGCCACTGAAAAACAGCCAACTCTGGGCTGCTGGCGTTTCCTACAAACCCGGCCCTGAGATGTAAGGTGAGATTCGGGGTGATGCACAGTCTTAAGATGCTCAGCCACTGATGAGGACGTTATCTCAAGTGGGAGCAAGGCAGGCGTGTCTGGTGTGAGGGGTGAAGCCCAAGAGGGTCAGGGGCTTGTCCTTCTCCATGTGTCCCCTTTATGCTTCTAGGCAGAGACTTGTAAATCATTTCTCATAGCAGCTTTATTCATGATGGATAAACACCAGAAACAACCAGCAGGAGCATCTGCAGCTAAATGGACAGACGCGTTGTGGACTTCAAGCAGTGGGGCAGCCCTCAGTGAGAAGAGGTGCGTCACTGATACACAGAGCAGCAGGGGTGAAGCTTGAAATAATCACGTGAGTGAACGGAGCCAGACTGGAAACGGGCACATGCTGTGTGGTCCTATGGCCGCAGGATCCTAGGAAGTGAGAGGTAACCGACGATCTCTGAAGGGCGGGCCCCACCTCCTGAAATTCACGCTGCTGCAGGATCTCACGTTGGGCGTGGCTGGACCCCAGCGTGGCTCGACCTCCTGCCGAGTGGGCTTGGCCCCTGCCGTGGTTCGTCCCTCCTGAGAAGGCGGCATAGACACTGGGCCTTCTGTCCTGGGCCCCCGCCATCACTCGCCACCAGCTCTGGGGGGCCCGAGAGGCCTGGCTGTGTGTGCAGGGGCAAGGAACTGACTCTGTGTCACTGTTGGTGAGGACCCGAGCCCTGGCCACAGCTCCAGGAAGGGGCTTGGTGCCCGGTCCTCTCTCCTCCAAGCTGGGCGACGGAGGTGCCAGCTGACACCTGGATCGCAGCTGAGAGACGCTGGCCTCTAAACCATTTTGAGTCTTCTGATACAAAAACATGGCATATTTCTTTACTTATTTAGGCTTTTTAAAGAAAACGTGTCTCAGCAATATGTTGTAGTTCTCAGTATCCATGTGTTAGGCATACATACGCACGCACACATTTATCCCTAACTATTGTCTGCTAGGGCTTCCCCGGTGGCCTAGCGGGTAAAGCACGTGCCTGCCATGTGGGAGAGCCGGGTTCGATCTCTGAGTCGGGAAGTTCCCCTGGAGAAGGAAATGGCAACCCACTCCAGTATTCTTGACTGGAGAATCCCATGGATGGAAGAGCCTGGTGGGCTACAGTCCACGGGGTCGCAAAGAGCCGGACACGACTGAGGGAGCTCCCTTCACTTCACTTCACTGTATGTTATTACAGTGGTGTTAAATTTCAGTGTTCGGTTGTGCACTAGTGAGCAAGTGTATCCTTGCATTCTGAAAACTTGATGAACTCACTCATCTGAGAACTTTTTTTGGTATAAATTCTTTAAGGTGTTCTGTGTCTTCTACAACTAAGTCATTGTCAAAGACCGATTTCCTATTCTTTTCCACATGGTTTAACCTTCCTGCAAACACGTTGAATGAAAGTGGCAAGGTTCCCAACCACAGGGGAAGATTTTTATCTTTTACTGTTGAAATTAGTGTTAGCCATTGGGATATTTAATGCTATACATTTCCCTTGAATTAGTACTCTAACTTCATCCCACAAGAGTTTTGTTATGTTCTGTTTTGATTTTCATTCAGTTCAAATTCTTTTCTAATTCCTCCTGTAAATATTTTCTGGCATGCATCCTATGTAGAAGTATGTTGCTAATTTTGAAATATTTCAGGAAGTTCTGAAATATTTCTCTCAACATTTTATGTTTAACTTTGTTGTAGTTGGAAGAAATGCTATGCTTTATTACGACCCTATGAAATTTGATGAGGCTTCTTTTATGATCCAGAACATGGTCTCTTTGGTAAATATTCTATGTTCACTTGAGAAAAGTGTTATTCTGATCTTCTTGGGTGTCTTCCTATGATTGTTAGGTCAAGATGGTTGGTACATGCATGTTAAGTTGCTCAGTCGTGTCTGACTCTTTGTGACCCCATGGACTGTAGCCCGCCAGGTCCCTCTGTCCGTGGGATTCTCCAGGCAAGGATACTGGAGTGGGTGGCTGTGTCCTTCTGCAGGAGATCTTCCCCGCCAGGGATCGAACCCGTGTCTCCTATGGCTTCTGCATCACAGGAGGATTCTTTACTGCTAGGCTACCAGGGAAGCCGTAAACTATTCAAATCTTTATCTAAATACCATGACATTGACAGCTAGGATTTCAGCGTATGAATTTTGTGGGGTTCAGTTCACTGTGAGCTTCAATTAAAAGGCAAAAATATCTGAGTGGATTGAAAAATAAAATAGCATCCAACAAACACATTGAATGGAAGTGACAAAGTTCCCAACCACAGGGGAAGACTTTTATCTTTTGCTGTTAAAATCAGTGTTAATGGTTTGCCTAAGGGCTGTCCAAATCGTTATCCAAATACCATAACATTAACAGAATTTCAGAGTGTGAATTTTGTGGAGCTCAGTTCTCTGTGAGCCTCAGTTAAAAGGCAAAAATATCTGAGTGGATTGGAAAACAAAATAGCATCCAGCAGCATGCTGCTCACAAGTGGGGCGCGCACACGCGGAGGCAGGAAGGCAGAAGGTGCGGTGACGGGAGGGAATGCATCCTATGCTCCCGGGCAAGCTCAGAGGGCTGACCGGGCGCTTTACACTTTGGAGAGAACACAGCCAAATCTGTTGGGCCCTGCACAGATAATAGCTCAGTCATTCCCGGTTCCGACGTCGGATGTCTACATTATTTACGACCATGTCATATCTTTGCGAGGCTGACCTTTCCGCAGTTGCTGAGGTAAAAAGCAAGGCCTGTGCAGAGATGCTGTGGCCCTGGGAATGCGGGGTGACGTCCTGATTCCAGGCGCCGAGGGGCTGCACCCTGACAGGCGGGTGCCAAGTTCTTAGGACAGAGATGTTTATCAATTCGTTTGGTCCTATTTAATAAATGGAACAACTTGGTTTTATTTTTATCTTAGGACCATCTTGACAGAATTACTGATATCCTGAGGGTGCCTTAAGCACAGAAAGTTTGGGAACTTACAAAGTAAAAAACAAAAGCAAAAAAACGTAGTGTTCTTATATTAATGTCAAAGTAGAAATCAAATTTAAACGTTTTACTAGAGACACACAGTTACTTCAAGATAATAAAGAGTTCAGGTCACCTGGAAGACATAAGAGGTCTAAGATAATCTCTGTTGCAGCAGGCAAAAACGGACAAAGTGAGGCGGAGAATATCAGTCACAGCCATGTGGGGAATTTGAAAACATCTCTCCTCATTATTCGATAAAACAACTTATTAAATTATTAAAAATGTTTATGTAGGTTGTGAGATCAATAAGGTTAAAACATCTCAACAATTAGCGAATTGGACTTAGAGATATATTTTAAAAACTACACCCAGGAGAATTCCTGCCGGGCTAGTGGTTAGGGCTCCGTGCTTCCACTGCAGAGGGCATGGGTTTGCTCCCTGGTCAAGGAACTGAGATTTTGCATGCTGCATGGCACTGCCGAAGAAATAAAATAAAAACTACACCCAATCACTGCAGAGTACACACTATTTTCAAACATATGAAAAGCATTTATAAAAACCAACTGTATTCTGGCCATAAAACAAGGATGTCTCAACATATTTCAATGAATTAAAATCATACAGAGCATATATTTTGACCATAATGTACTTAAACCCAAAGCCCAAGAAAAAACCCTACACAATCATTTGAAAATTAAGGAATAAACTTTCAAATAATAATGGATCAAAAGAAAAGTCTTGATTAAAATTAGAAAATGTTTTGAATTGGATGATAAAAATACAATATATCAATATTAACACCTGTAGGACTCAGTGAAAGCTTTGCTTAGAGAAAACAGACAGGTTTCTATACATTTTTAAGAGAAAAAAAAAAAAATCTCAAAATCCCGAAGTACCTCTCTTAAGTAGATGGAAGACGACAAGTTAAACTCAAAGAAAGCAGAATGATGGGAAAGACAAAAAACACAAGTTAATGAACTTGGAGATGAACAAAAAGAAGATTAAAAAAAGTAAAAAAAATTGGATCTTTGCAAAGAAATGAGTGTCAGTAAATCCCTGGCAAATTTAATCAGAGAAAATGAGAGAAAGAAAAATTAGTGGTGGCAGAAATGAAGAATTTATTTCTCCATATATTTCAGACTATAACCAAACAATAAATGTATTTTAAAGAAAATAGTTTATTAATAAATTTCTAAAGGTGGGTGAAATGGACAAATTATTAGAAAAGTAAAACATCAAAAATTGGTGCCTGAAGAACTATAAAAATATGAATAGTTCTGTAAGTATTAAATTAAAGAAGCTTAAGAATCTTTCTCTGAAAACTCTGGGATGATTAGTCATGCAGGCAAGTCAAACTGTGCCAGATACTTTAGGAGAAATAGCGTCAATAGCGTACACACGCTTCTAGGGAATGGAGGCTCTGGGGACTCCTGACTTTCCAGCAGTGTGACCGTATTTATTTATTTGTGTTTTGGCCCCACCACAAGACACATGGGAGCTTAGTTCCCTGACCAGAGGTTGAACCTGGGCCCCTGTATTGGAGGCGCAGAGTCTTAACCATTGGACCACCAGGGAAGTCCCCTAGCAGTGTCTCCACAGTGACGATGACCTGATCAGAGCCTTACGAGCAGTGAAGGACTTGAGTTTCTGAAGTGTCTGAGACAGTTCGTGGCACCGAGTAAGCAGGTGTTAATGTCTTTAAATAGACTAGCCTATCAGGATAGCAAGATCAGCTCGCTGTACGTATAAGCGTGTCTAGCGATGGAGCCATGGAGAAGGAAATGGCAACCCACTCCAGTGTTCTTGCCTGGAGAATCCCAGGGACAGGGGAGCCTGGTGGGCTGCCATCTATGGGGTCGCACAGAGTCGGACATGACTGAAGCGACTTAGCAGCAGCAGCGATGGAGCCAAGCCCTCTGGGCTCAGTCCTGAGCTGACTTTTCTCTGCAGCTGTGGGTGCTGAGAACCACGTGGACGAGGAGCTGCAAGGCAAACAGGCCAGCACCTTAGTCATCTTCATCTGGGGTTCCCTGAACCCCTCCCACTTAAAGTGTGAACTCAAACTCCCCCAAAACACAAGAAGACAATCCCTGATGATGCATCCTTGGCGGGAAAGAATGGTGCTCCCAAAGCCAGGTTCCTCCAGCCTCACCAGGTGTACCCCGTGAGCTGTGCTCCCACCAGCTCTCCTCTTCCTTGGAGGGGGGGCCGAGGGGGTGGCAGGGCCCCTTCCCCGATGGTTGGTTCCTGTCGGGTGTAGCCACCAAGGGCCTGGCGGGAGACCAGAGGGCAAGAGGAGAAGGGCTCTTCCAGGCCAGGGGCGCTGTTGCAAGGCTGGCCCTCCTGCACTGGCAGTTTCTGCTAGCGGGGAGCCTTCCTGCGGCCCCCTCTACTCCAAGGCTCTCCTTGTGCTGACCCTTGGCCTCCTCGTTTCAGGCTGCTCCCCTTCAGCTCCCCCGACACCTCTGGCCTAATTTCCTCCTCTCATTTGTTATAAGATCCCTGCCCAGGTCGGGGGGAATCCTGAGGGATGCATTCAGCCCTGTGTGGGGCTCTCCTTCTTCTTGGAGTAAAGGGCTTCTTCCAGCTTCACTCTCTGCCTTCAGCACTTGCTTTGCCAGGACTCTGAGGATTTCTCTATCTTCTTGCTCCTTCAGTTCTGCATAGAGAAAGATCTTTGCTCTATTTTATCTAGAAGTTTTGAATGTCTTGTCCCCAAAAGTTTGTACTTGCTTTGCCTGGACTCTGAGGATATCTTTACCTTCTTATTCCTTTGGCTCTGCATAGAAAAAGACCTTTGCTCTATTTAATCTAGAGTTTTTAAATGTCTTGTCCCGAAAAGTTTTATCAGAATGTCTAGTCTGCTGTGGGCTTCTTTGGTGGGAGGCTCGGTGATAAAGAATCTGCCTATAATGCAGGAGACCAGGGTTTAATCCCTGGGTTGGGAAGATCCCCTGAATAAGGAAGTAGAAACCCGCTCCAGGATTCTTGCCTGAAGAATTCCAAAGATGGAGGGGCCTGGCGGGCTACAGTGCACGGGGTTGCAGAGAGTCAGAAGCAACCCAGCGACTGAATAGCATCTAGTCTACCACGTTGTCTAAAAGGAGGTGCAGCCAGAGAATTCCAATATTGTTATAATGGGCAGGGCGTGTGTGCAGGCTTAGTCGCTTCAGTTTTGTCCAGCTCTTTGTGCCCCTATGGGCTGTAGCCTGCCGAGCTCCTCTGTCCATGGGATTTCCCAGGCAGGGATGCTGGAGTGGGTTCCCATGCCTTCCTTCAGGGGACCTTCCAAGCCCAGGGACTGAGCCCCTGTCTTCTGCATCTCCAGCATTGCAGGTGGATTCTTTACCCACTGAAGCACTTGGGGAGCCCATAACGGGGAGTACTGCTCTTCAAATTGTATCTAGATATGTACAATTAGACTCCTAATGTAGAAACACAGTAAGAAAAGTGTGATGCCTCTTGCAAAAGAAGCTCCTGGAATCGTTTGTGTCTACCCATGAGGAACTCGCACCCCTGGGACTCTGTACAGCTCAGTTTGCCACCTTCTTGTCTAACTCAATCCTGACTTTAATAACATAGGCAAGGAGTTATCTGCCTTAAAATGCTCCGTTCGTTGATGGTATATTTAGAAAGAACCAGGTCTCCTATGACAAACCTAGACAGTGTATTAAAAAGCAGAGACATCAGTTTGCTGACAAGCTGAAGCAGTTTCCATATAGTCAAAGCTATGGGTTTTCCAGTCGTCATGTACAGATGTGAGAGTTGGACATAAAGAGGGCTGAGCACCAAAGAATTGATGCTTTTGAATTGTGTTGGAGAAGACTCTTGAGAGTCTGTTGGACTGCAAGGAGATCAAACCAGTCAACCCTAAAGGAAATCAGCTCTGAATATTCACTGGAAGAACTGATGTTGAAGCTGAAGCGTCAATACTTTGGCCACCTGATGCAAAGATCCGACTTGTTGGGAAAGACCCTGGTACTGGGAAAGATTGAAAGCAAAAGAAGAGGGCAACACAGGATGAGATGGTTCGGAGATAGCATTATCGATTGACTTTAGCATTACCGTGGTCTTGGGCAAACTCTGGGAGACAGTGAGGGACAGGGGGGCCTGGACATGGACTGCAGTCCATGGGGTCACAAATAGAGACAGCTTAGTGACCAGACACCAGCAACACAAACTCTCCTTATGACTAAAAGAAAGCACTTCACCTTACAATTGATACTGTTATAAAATGTGACACAGTAAAGATAGCAAATAAGAAAAATTTACAGGTGAGCATTGAATTGCATTTGTTGGCCTAGATGTTAGAACCTGTGGATCACAAAGACTTCGCTTTCAGACATACGCCTAGGACCTGAAAGTAATTCAAGGGTTGGCTTCAAGCTGGCTTGAAGAGCCACATGTTTTCCTACATCGAGTGAATAACTCTGCTCCTGTTACAGATCTTCAGCTTTGTGCCGTGGCTTATGATCCAGTAGAGTGGTAAGTGATAGCGTGCGGTCATTATTCTTCAGGAAGAAGCTTCTAGGGTCCACATTGATCTTCTGTTTCCCTACAAACTGTATATCCTAGAGACACAGATGACAGGCTTGAAGGAAAATAGGTCAACAGTACTTAGGATAAGTAATACTTTAATCAATTTTAAGATAATTTCTGATGGCTAGTGCATAATGGTAATATACTACTTGTTAAATTTCCTTTTAAAGTGGTGTAGACATTTAAAAACCCTATTGTATAAATTGCTTTGGAAAGACACAGCTGCCCATTTTATCTTCCCTCAAAGGATATGTCTGTTGAAATAGGACATATGGAGTTTTTATATTTATTGCAATCATCGTCGCTCTGTAGGTACCTGTGAATTCATCTGTCCTGGGGATGTAAGGGTGACCTCCATTGTTTTCACGGCTCTAGTGCTGCAGAAATTGGCTGATTCTGTGACTGATGATGGCTTTGGAATCGGCAATACATTCTTAATGCCCAGTGAAGCCTTGTTTAAATTCACACTAATTTACATTAAGTCCGTATTGCAATATCCCAAGGGCAGGAAAAGAAACAGGTAGCGAGAAAAAACCCACAGGGAGTGGAAGGAGACACGATTATGTATGATGTGACTCCTGAGCTGCTCTGTTTAATTCACTGGATTGGGTAGCGTTCAGGTGCAGAGGTGAGGGGGAGGGGGTCCGTCTCCTGGGGCAGTGGAGCAGGAGGCTGTCCTAACAACTTATGTTTCCAACCGCGAGTCCCATGCAGTGAGCACGCGGCCCCGACACACCCATTTCCACCAGTCACGGGTGACGGAGCCAGGACAGGCCTTGAGGACACGTGGTCCAGGCATGGCACACGGATTTCATCTGATTGGACGGTTGAGATAAACCAGAGCAGTGGCTCAGTTGCAGCATCTGCTGTGCTCTGGGGCCGGGGGTGGGGCCTGAGAGAGGCGTTGCTTAGTCCCCCCCGTCCTTTCCCAGAGCAGGCAGCGGACACCGGGGAGGTTGCTGACTCAAGGTCATCCCCGTGTTGTTAAGACAGTTGCAAAGCTCAGTCCCCTGGTTCTTAATTCAGCCTCGCTCTGACACCTTGATCTGGAGGGTCAACTGTCTTATGTTAAACGTGATTTTTAAGTTGTACGTATCCCTGGTGGCTCAGTGGTAAAGAATCCACCCTCAGTGCAGGATACTTGGGTCCAATTCCTGAATTGGGAAGAAGCCCTGAAGAGGAGATGGCCACCCTCTCCAGTGTTCTTGCCTGGAGAATCCCATGGACAGGGGAGCCTGGTGGGCTGCAGTCCACAGGGTCACAGAGTCTGACACGACCTAGTGACTGAGCAGCAACAACGTTGCCATTAGGCAAATCCGTGTATCATGTCCTGTCTCTCTGCCATTTCAGCTGGTGGGAGCAGAGTGCTCTGTCTGTATCCAGTGTCATCCCAGTGCAGATCTTCTGTAGGTTAAAAAAAGTAACGATTTTTGTGAATTCAGTATTTAATTTGTTGAGGGCATTAATCACCCTCAATCAAGTTGAACATCTTATCTTTGAAAAAAATTAATTTCCTGATCCTTCTTCAAGTAAATGAAGCATCAACTAAAGGATAAAATGTTGATAACTGTTCTTTTCCTGGATATTAAAACAGAATTGTCTTCGACCTACAACTCACATAGCCTTTACCTTTCTGAAGAATCATCTGTAAAGATTCACAAGTGTGGATCACCCCCAGAGAAACTCCCATGTCCTTGCTGGCAGGAGGCAGGCCTTGGAGGGGCCATTGCAGCCTGGTTCACTGTGGCAAAACTCGGAAGCCACCTGCAGACAAAAAAAAAAAAAAAAAAATCATGGTTTATTCATATAATCGCGTATGATGGAACAGTAAAAATGAGTGAATTGGAATGTCATCTATGAGTATAAATAAATGTAAGTGAAAATACTGTTTTACTGAGTTGAAAACTTTCACCTCTAGTATGGTGACATGTATATGAAGTTAAAAACCTGTACGACCAACTTCTGTAACATTTATAGGTGTTCATGGGCTTCTCTTTTGACTCAGCTAGTCAAGCATCTACCTGCAACGTGGGAGGCCTGGGTTTGATCCCTGGGTTGGGAAGATCCCCTCCCTAGAGAAGGGAAAGGCTACCCACTCCAGTATTCTGGCCTGGAGAATTCCACAGACTGTATAGTCCATGGGGTCGCAGAGTCAGACACGACTGAGCAACTTTCACTCATTCACTCACTCATGGCTGTTCACCATGCGTTTCTTTATCTTTGTCTATTTGAAATGCAAATCTAAAAATGATACTACAATGAAAACTAAATCCTTAGTTCAACCAAAAAATAGATAAGATTTCACTGGCGATGGCAAAAACATATTTTCAAATAACAGATTAGAATTTTACTGGATTTTGACCTCCCTGACTTGTCCTTTCTCATCAGATTTCACGTATATTGTATGAAAGTGTAAGTGTTGGTCCCTCAGACACATCCAACTCTTTGTGACCCCAAGGACTGTAGCCCACCAGGTTCCTCTGTCCATGGGATCCTCCAGGCAAGAATACTAGAGTGGGTAGCCATTCCCTCCTCCAGGGGATTTTCCTGACCAGGGACCATTCTTAACCATCTGAGCCCATGGTACAGCTTAAGAGAGCTTTTGTGCAAAAGATAATTGACTTTGCTCATTTTAAAGCCAAGGCAGCTCTTCTTCTATTAGTTTTGCATTCTGTAGAATTTGTGGAGGTACCTGTGTTGGTGAGGAAACTGGGTTCGTGGGGCCCGCTAGATCAGTGCAGAGGTCGGTACAATTGTCCTGGGTACTGTTCACCCCGGATGGCCAGGGAAAAGCAAGAATGAACCCCCATAGCCACAGCCCTCAAACCGGAGTGTGTGCATCCCCGAATCACCGTGGACCCCTGGCTCCTGCCACCTCCTGTCCGCGGCTCTAACGACACGCACAGCACCCTCCCGTCTGGTCTTTCTCACTCTCAGGGAACCTTCTAGGCTGATGGCCTGGTCTCCATCTTCCTCCCCAACTGCTTCCAGTGACCCCAACCAGACAGTGCCACTTAGGTTCCCATCGACAACGCAGACTCAGCGTCTCCCAAGCAACTGGTTCCCCTCCCACTCGGGCCTACCTGGTGTCAGGATCTCTCTTCCCATTTCTCTGAGACAGGCGGGGACCTGGGGCCCTTTGCTGTGATGCTTGCACCTGGACACACCTCTCCCCGAGCTACAAAATACAAAGAAACTGTGGGGACGGCCAAGGACCCTGCTGGGTCTTATCTCTAGCTCACAGAGATGCCGGAGCTTGGGGCTGCCTGGTTTCCACACTTCTGCTCTGCCCCCCAGTATCTGGACAGTCAGAGCCTTGGGGAAGTCTGATGCCGTTGTCCCACACTGTGACCTGATCCCACTCTTACTACTCTAGGCCCACGAGCAGCCTCTCGGTCCCCGTGCTGCTGAGTCTTCTCCTCATGCCCTTCACCTTGCACTCCAGTGATGAAAAGCGAAAGTGCAAATGTTAGTCACTTAGTTGTGTCTGACTCTGCAAATTGTAGACCGCCAGGCTCCTCTGTCCATGGAATTATCCAGGCAAGAATATTGGAGCAGGTTGCCATTTCCTTCTCCAGGGGATCTTCCCAACCCAGGGATCAAACCCCGGTCTCCTGCACGGCAGGCAGACGCTTTACCATCTGAGCCACCAGGGAAGCCCCCTCCAGTGACGGGGAAGCCCCTTCAACACCTCTTCCATCCTGTTTCTCTAATAAACAGATTCGCCACTTGGCAAAGACTAGACTTCTCAATCATTCTCGTCCACACCTGTCCTGAGAGCCTTTTTTCCACCCCTCTCAAACAAGAATCCTGTACTTCTACCAATTTAGCTACTTTTTTTCCCCCTGTATGTCAATACCAGTAGTTCGATGCTTATGATAAACTGGGCTTCCCTTGTGTAGACTGGGCCACGACACTGATGATAAACTGCATGGCATCACTTGTAAATTCGCACTCTCTCCCCCTGGGTTGTGAGTTTCAAAGATGTGTGCGTTATTTCTTTGTATTTCTTGTTTCCTGAATAATCACTTGCTGTATGTCTTTTTGGGCCCTCAAAAAGAAATGAATAAGTTAAAATAAAAATGTGTGCATCTGAAAAAAATTTTCATTTCAATAACTGTAAGTAATCATATCAAAAAAACCCTGTCAGTTTTCCTTTCAGGATTTGTTTTCTTTTATTGCAACAATGCTGATAATATTGGGTTGGGGTACGAAGTTGAGCCCACATTCTGGTTAGGCTTGAGAAGTAAGCCTGGAAATGAATAGGTTATTTAAGTTATGAGAAACAGATGTGATTCTGATTGTGTAAAACCAGAACTGTAGAAAATGAACTACTCATCAAGTTGGTCACTTTTCATGCTTTATATACAATGGAAACCAACCGTTTAACAAGTGAATTCAAGGACTCTTAGATGTGTGTGCGTGTGTGTGTGTGACGTGTCAGGGCATGTATGTGTGCACATCTCTGTGCGTAATCTCGTATATTTGTTGATAATTGCCACATGACCCCAACACAATGGACTATTATATGATAGTCCTAAAGAAATTCTTGTAACCAGCAAAGCTACAGTATCTGAAACTAAAAGCATCATGGAACCAGCTTTAGTCTGAATTTGATCTGCACAATATCTGTGACAGATTTTATAATTGTGATGATTCAAGACTTCAATTTTGTATCAGGACAGAATAACCTAAAAGCAGGTTGTCATCTTAATGGTTCCTAATACATAGCTCCGAGAGTTGGCGATGGACAGGGAGGCCTGGCGTGCTGCAGTCCATGGGGTCGCAAAGAGTTGGACACGACTGAGTGACTGAACTGAACCGAACTGAACTGAATACATAGATTAATTAATTTTTGATGCAAGTTCTGAGAATGGAGGTGCAGGCTGTCTCCCTACGAATGAGGGTGGGTTATGTGATGCCCACAGATTGGGTGAGTGTTTCCGACGTGCATCCTGACCACATCAAACGAATGTGGGGACAGTCCCGTGACCTGGTGTTTGCGTGTCCAGCTGCATATGTTTCAGTTGAGAGTGAATGTGACTTGCAGGATAACAAAGGGTCTTAGAGAATCTTCAATTTCATATTCTAACTAGTTAGCCCTATTTGTTTGCTTTGAATCACTCATTTCAATAAGGTGAAAACTTGCGTTAATCCCCATTCATCAGTTGCCTGGATGCGTGCGAAATAGATCATGTGGACAAAACAAAGCCCTGCCAGACGCAATCTGCCATTGTCCTCTAAGCTGCTTCGAGGGGGCTCTTCACAGGTACCAAGAAGCCACTCCAGCCACTTCACATAGTTGGGAAGGTCCTCTCCTTTTTTCCCCGCGTAGCACATGACTCAGCGCAGAAGAAAAGCCAAAAGCGGGCGTCAGATGAAGGGGAAGCCGGAGGAGGCCGAACTCATTTTCCACTCTCAGAGAGACAATCAGCTCTGCAGTAATTTGGAGAGTGAATTCAGTGAATAAATTGTGACATGGGAAAAAGTGAAAAGGACAACAGGTTCCTGGCTCGCACAGAATCATTACCTTGGGTTGGCATTTTTCTTGAAGACCAATTGATAAAACAGGACAAAAATGTTTTTCCCCATTAATTGCTTTCAAACACTGTCCTGTTAAACACCCAATTAAAAGGTAGAAGTGTGGTCCTCTGTTTGCTTCTAATGACCGTGCAAGAGAAGCTGGGGGTGGGTGGAGAGCAGGGATGAGAGAGGGAGAAAAGACACAATGGAAGGGTCCAGCATTTTCCTTTATGGCTGTGGAATAAAAGAGATCAGTAGAGAAGGTTTATCACGTCTTTAGCCTGCAATGGCCTCCTGAAAGCCTAGGGCCTTGGAAACACAGCGTAAGCCACACAGCTCTTCTGAAAGGGAGTCCTTCTTTGGGACTCCATTGGAACTCACGTGTCTGAACACATTTGCACATGCAGCCAAATATCTGGGTTGGTTTATGCATGAGAAAATAACATAGTCAGCTCAAAACGCCTTAAATCTACCACTTATGGAGTAATGTCAAATTGTGATCTTCTAAACATTGTTTGAATCACAAATGTAAACCCTAATAGAATAAAAAGGGTTGGTTTTGACCACAGTAAGGCTTTGAATCTGGGAAGAAACCAAGTGGTCCACGGTGTGGCTGGAGTTGGTTTGGACCAAGTTCGGTCGGGGCCGGGTGCCGAGGAGGGGGAGGGGAAGGGCTGTGTAGGGGGAGGGGTGTGGAGGAGGGAAGGGAGTGAAGAGGGAGGAGAGAATGAACCTGAGACCAACAGCACAGCGTGGACACAGAGCCCGTTTTTTCTTCTCTCATCCGTCTCTCACTTTCTCCCATCTTTTTCCTCCTGAGTCCTATTTCTATACCCGTCTTTCAGCCTGTGGGATTGGATGAAGGAGGACTTTGCATGGTGCTGAGTGAATTGGGGGTGTGAGGGGTGTGTGATGATCTTGGAGATACATTGAGTCTCTCTTCCTATGGATTCTCTTGGGTTGTGTGCTAACTTGCTTCAGTCGTGTCCAACTCTTTCTGACCCTATGTATTGTAGCCCACCAGGCTCCTCTGTCCATGGGGTTCTCCAGGCAAGAATGCTGGAGTGGGCTGACATGCCCTCCTCCAGGGGATCTTCCCAACCTAGGGATCGAACCTGCATCTCTTATATCGTCTGCACTGGCAGGCGGGCTCTCTCTTGCGTTAGCTTTCAAAGATTGGATCCAAACAGGAAAGATGATAAGCAATTTGAAGAAAGCACACAGCACCTGCTGAAGCAAGCTGGGGAGCTGAATGGGCAGGTCCCACGTACCAAGTAAGCCCAAGTCCAATTAGGTCCCCTTTGACACGGCCGGTCCACGGGGACGCAGCGAAGGCCACAGATACTGTATCATGGTTTACCCGGCAAATAACAACAGTAGCTGACATTTCTTGAACACTGACTATTTGCCCTGTTGTTGCAAACAGTTTTCATCCATGAGCTCATTGATCCTTGCAAAGATCTATGAGGCAAGGGCTAATATTACCCCACAATCTGGGGAACCAGACTGTAAATGAGTGTGCTCATGTGCGCACAGCTGAGAAACACTGGGGTTGGGTATGAATTGGTTCACTTTGCCTTAGTGTGGGAATTTTCATTCTGAGCCACAGGTTTGCGTGAGAGAACCACCACCTCAGCAACTTCCTCCACAGGGATCTGACAGATGACATTGGCCTTGAAGATGCCATGGTTATAGAGAAACACAGTGAGGCAAAGTTAGTTCGGGGTTCTGCAATATTAAACAAGAAGGCTGAGCACCAAAAAATTGATGCTTTTGAACTGTGGTGCTGAAGAAGACTCTTGAGAATACCTTGGACAGCAAGGAGATCAGACCAGTCAATCCTAAAGGAAATCAACCCTGAATATTCACTGGAAGGTCTGATGCTGAAGCTGAAGCTCCAAACCTTTGGCCACCTGATGCGAAGAGCTGACTCACTGGAAAAGACCCTCATGCTGGGAAAGATTGAAGGCGGGAGGAGAAGGGGACAACAGAGGATGAGATGGCTGGATGGCATCACTGACTCAATGGACATGGGTTTGGGTGAACTCCAGGGGTTGGTAATGGACACGGAGGCCTGGCGTGCTGTGGTTCATGGGGTTGCAGAGTCGGACACGACTGAGCGGCTGAATAACAAACAACAGCAATAAGCATACAAGATGGAAAGGAGGTTTGCAGGGTCACAGGCGGAGCAACTTTTCCCCAGTGGAAGTCCAACACCTCGAAAGGAGTTCTCAGAGCCAGAGCAAGGCTGGCTGTACTTGCTGTTAGGGTTCACCTTCATTTAGGATACCGCAGGAGTAGTTGGAATCAAATGGCAGCCTCGATCAACTCCAGTGACATCGGAGTTGACTGTATCTACGGGATTTCTAAGAACAGCTTGAGCAGTTGCTCTGAGAATGAGAGCTGTGTGGCACGTTGTGAGTCAAGTTTAATCCACACAGAGGGTGCAACTTTCCACTTAGTATTTAGATCATCCAGACAAACACAGGCTTCAGAAACATACTGAATTATTGTGACGAGTAGAAAGCCAAGCCTGACCTTGGGAAGGGCTGTGGTTCAGGGAGATGGTCTTGGAGGGACTGTCTCACGAGATGCTACTCCAGTTACTGAGTGTGCAACCTCTGGCTTTTGGGGAATTTCCTTCCAAGAATGTTTACAAGGTGCCATCCTAGCCCCCTTTTTTAAAAAATGTGATGGTCAAGCAACAACAACAGCAAAACTCTGCCTAGAGGAGTGGACGTCTGCATGGCCTCTGTGCCACCCAAATTGGGAGTGGATGGCAACATGCATGGCTGTCGTTCAGGCGCCCAGTGGTATCCGACTCTTTGTGACCCCACGGACTGCAGAAATATCCAACTACTTAAAAATGAGCAAGAAAGGCCAGGATTACAAACTCCATCTTGTCACTTCTCTAGTTTGAATCTTAAGTGGTAGCGTCCATACAATTTAAGGTAAAAGAAGTAGGAACTAGAATCAAGAGTTTCAGGCCTCAAGTGCCACTCACAGGCCCCTTACAAGGAGGAGGCAGTTAAATCTGCAGTCACCGTTTCGTTTTCATCAGTCAGCAAGCATTTAAGGAAAGCTGCTTCATTGGGTTACTGAGTTAGATGCTTTTGCTTATGTGAAGGTTTAATATGAGAGCCCTTACTTCCAGGACCCCAATGCATAGGTAGTCATGGGTCAGAGATAGCTGTATTGCTCTCACCTCTACTTTCAGCCTTAGCATAAACAATGTTGACAGTGTTATTTCACTGACCACTGGCAAATTCTGACTTGCATTTGGCATCACTCAGTGTGTTCCTTCTTACTGAATGCCATTGGCTTGGGGAAGTTACTTGCAGAACTTCAATGCATGTCACCTCACTCTTTGAGATAATTAATGCAAGAAAAGCCAGAAATGTAATTCTGGATAAAGAAATTAATTTCTAATGAGCAGTGGTAAAAATTGGCTTGTTCTTAATTTACCATGGAAACAAAGACACTAGATAAGAGGCCTCAGAAGACAAATATACACGTACTATCAAAACACAAGTGCAAAGTAAAAGACATCCCTGGAAACAAGGCTCTGGGCTTTGGTCATGTGAGGCTTCTGAGTGGAACTTTTCAAAAAAAATTTTTTATTGAACTGTAGTTGATTTACAGTATTGTGTTTATTTCCACTGTATAGCCCCGTGACTCAGTTATACGTGTATACATATGTATATATGCACTCCACTAGGGAAGTGTCACAGAGCTCAAATCACACACATTGATGCGTGTGGCCTGTGTTTTATTTCTTCTTGGAAATGTAAAGCTCATTTTCCCTCGTTTCATCTTTAATTAAAATGTCCTTTGTTTTGTTTTGTTTTTTGTTTCAGAGAGTCCCTTGGACAAGCAAGGAGATCAAACCAGTCAGTCCTAAAGGAAATCAACTCTAAATACTCATTGGAAGGACTGATGCTGAGGCTGAAGCTCCAAACCTTTGGCCACCTGATGCGAAGAGCCGACTCATTGGAAAAGACCCTGAGGCTGGGAAAGATTGAAGGCAAGATGAGAAGAGGAAGACAGAGGATGAGATGGGTGGATGGCATCATCCACTCAATGGATATGAGTTTGAGCAAGCTCCGGGAGATAATGAAGAACAGGGAGGCCTGGCGTGCTGCAGTCCATGGGTCTCAAGGAGCTGGACACGACTGAGCGACTGAACACCAGCAACAATTAAAAATAAACTTAAAATGTCTGTAAAACCCTACAGAAACCCCTGGAGCTGTGTGGGTTGTCAGCTAATTGTATCCCAAGGTGAAAAAGGCTTAGATCTTCTCCTCGGGGTTTATCATGGTCCTGCGAAGGGAAGTGAGCCTGAGGGTGTTGGCACCTGAGTGGGGGTGACGGTGGCGGGATCGTGCCGTGTGGGCACAGCCCGATGAAACGCGAGATGCCCTCATGTCCTCACCAGCCTCGGGGGCTGTGCTAGTGTGGCTCTTCGGTCCTGTGCTGTACTTCCTGTGCAGCATAATTTTAAAACTCACAAAGCATTTGGATCATAGCTGGTCAATCAGACTAAGGACGAGAAAGGAAATCAAATTAGATAAGATCTCAATAGAAGAAAAACCAACATTTCAAGGAAATTGCTAAGTCTTGGCTCACGTCTTAATCGTGAACACCCGTCCTATTACTTTCTCAATTATTTTCTGAGAAATGGTGGGCTTTTCTTTAAATTACCTTTAAATTATCTGAAATCTATGTCACATTCCCCACGCATCTTAAGAGCAAGCTGATCAACAACACATGCATTTTTAAAGACCTCATTAAAATAACTATCTATTAAAGCCCATAGTTCAGAAATAAATTTAGGAACTAAATTAATGGGAGAAGCAGAGTGAGGGGAAGGGAGATAATTACCGTGACGTGTCACGGAGAGTGTTATTTAATTAACCATAATAATAAGGATTATGTGCTGTTCCGCATTTGCAATTTCTTAGCTATTTAGTTTGCCATGAAACATTAAGAAGAAAATAAAAGAGGAACAAAAAGAATAATTGCACATAGAGCATTATAGTCAACTTGTTGATGCCTTGTTCCCACTACCAAGTTGATCAATATCGGCATCCATTTTTCCCATAGCTATTGTATATCCTCATTAAAGGGCCCACCCTCGTGTATCTTTAAAATCAGCAAAGAGGTAGCAGAGAGGTGCTGATGGGGATGAAGGACGTACGTAGCACTGTCTGCAGCTTGAGAAGGTCCTAGCCAGTCATTATGCTCACTAGCAGCATTCAAAAAGTGGCAGACTCCTAAAACTCATTTCAATTCTATTTTTGCCTCGTAGACTTGCCCGTGGGACTTGGGGCGGGCTGGGCCTTTCGTGACTTAGCAAAGCCACCACGTCTCTCTCTCTCTCTCTCTCTCTGCCCATCAGCCACTCTGCAACCCTGAGCCTGAAGTCAGAAAGAGATGAGTATAGACCATTTGATGAATTACTTGCCTTTCAGTATTATTTATAAGCTACTGGCCAAAAAGTAGACAGATGCTTTTTTGTTGAACAAAAATACATTCATATAAACATGAAATCCCTTATTAAAATTAAAGTGTTCAAAAAAAAAAAAAAATTAAAGTGTTCGTCTCCACATTTTATTTGTAATTCAATTACTTTAATTTAAGCACACGTTCCCATAAAAACAGCATTGTAAATGGTGTGGAGGCTCCTAGACTAGCCCACAAGGCATATTTAAACTGAAAATGTGACTATGATACATGGGCTACTGGGAAAAATAGTAGAAATTATGATGAGAGCACCACTAATTAAAAAAAAAATCCTCTGAACACTGATACCATCACTTTTTCTTTTGCTATGGCCTAAAAATAGATCGCTTTAGCAGAAGGAAGGAGGTAGGTGGGTTCTTTGGGAAGGGGATTCCTGAATGTTTAAAAACCTTTGGAGACGGGAAGCACTAATGCTTTATTATATATAATTTAATTGTAAAAACCTGGAACTCTCCTCACTGTGCGGGCATGCCACTCTATCATTACTGAGCTCTATTTGTCAAGAATTTCTTGTCAATCCAAGCATCACCTTCCCTGCTCGTCACAACACGGTCCCCTTTGAGGCTGACGTCCGGCCACAGTGCTTTCCCCTGACTCTGCTGTTCTGGTCTAACAAATGCCTCGTGCCATCTCGTGTTGATGGAAGGTTATTTTTGTTCATTTTTACTGGAGTATAGTTGATTTACAACGGTGTGTTAGTTTCTTACTGTACAGCAAAGTGAATCAGTCATAAGTATACATATGTCCACTCCTTTTTAGATTTCCTTTGCTTGAAGGTTTGAACACCTCCCCGGGACAATGCCTCCTTTCCTGGACATGAGCAGACGTTGTGGCTGCACTGAGTCTGCTGACCCTCCGCTCCAGTCTCCTCTAGACCCGTCCATGTGGGGGCCTCTCAGACGTGCCTGCCCTGGGTCCTGCACGTTCTTCCTGTCAATCAGTCATCTCAGCCTGAACTCCACTATGCAGAGTGCCTAAATGTCAACGTCTATCAAACCATCTTACACACAGCTAAAGGGCTTCCCAGGTGGTGTAAGCGGTAAAGAATCCGCCCGCCCATGCAGGAGACCCAAGAGCTGCGAGTTTGATCGCTGGGTTGGGAAGAGCCCCTGGAGGAGGAAATGGCACCTCACTCCAGTATTCTTGTCTGGGGGATTCCACGGACAGAGGAGCCTGGCGGGCTGCAGTCCACGGGGTCGCACCGAGTGGAACACGACTGCGTGTAGCGCGTGACGCGTATTAGCGACTGAGGTGCAGCAGCCACCACCTAGGTATTTACTATCAAGAGTGCAAATGTATTATTAATCATAAAAAAGGAAAACATCAAAGTTCTACCCTCCATTCCCCTGCCCCACAGACAACAAATTCACGTTTTTGTCTATTTGTCACACACAATTTCACTCTCCAGCGTCCCTTCAGCTCTAACACTCTCAATCTGGTAAAAGTGCCAGGAGACCCATCCATTCTCTTATCCCCAGCTCCCTCTTCCTCCTGCTCCACGGGGGTCTAATGCTCCGGGCCGGCCCTGCTGGGATCATCTGGAGCTTGAACCCTTGACTGTGCCGAGAATGCCCTGCTCCCCTCGTTGGAGCTGGAATTGCTGCTTCCTGGACGCCACCGCTTTCCTTCATTAGATGCCTCCTCGTGTTGCGTGGAAGCACACCCTCAAGAAACTCGCTGAGACAGAGTCGGTTTCTCGGGGATTTCCATACCTGAATATGCCTTTACTCCACCCTCACGCTTGCTTGTTCAGAGAGGTGTACCATTTTAGTTGGGTAATAAATCCCCCCCACCAATATTTTGCCCCACTGACGTCTGGCTTCGAGGGTTGATGTTGAGAAGTTCGCACATACTTTGCTTGTGACGGTTTGCTCCTCTCTTAGAGGATTTAAGGATTTTTCTCTTTATTGCCAGCTACTGCTCTATTGAACATCATCTGGGACTTTAGCTCAAGGGTTTGTTTGTTTTCACTCTGTGCTCCTGCTTCCTTAAAGGTAATCTCTTAACAATCACCTTTACATTTCTCAGCCATGCTCTCAACAATGAAAATATGTCCTCAGGTTTGTTTGTCATTCTTTCTGAGCCCTGTTATCTTGTGCCTTTTGTATCATTTCTGTTGTCATTTTTGCTGGAACATCAGTTCCTTCAGAGAGATTTAACTCTCAGTAGATTTTCTAAATCAGAGTCTGCAAATGTCTTTCTCTTGTCTTCGTGGTTGTATCAACTTTTAACTTGGTGTCACATTCTACGTTTTAAATAATTTCCCTAGTAAAATGTAAAGGCATTATTTCATCTTCGTTGATCAGAGCTTGTCACCCACAGATTTCACAGCAGTCTGGTCAGTGAACCTTTGTAAGTAAGCTGGTTGCTTCCTAAGTCTATGGTTTCTGTGTTTTTGTTAAAATGCTGATGATCAGAAATCTTACCAAGTTGTGTCTGTGTGTGATGGAGCAACGTGCTGGTCGACGGGGAGATCCGAGCCTTTATTCTTGCAGTGAGCCTCCTAGTATGTCTTTGCTCACGTCTTCCTCTGTCCGACACCCGCTAACGGTTGAGCATCTCTTCCTCACATGTATGACCCTTCCTCTGCCACTGCCAGCCCTTCCTGCCACACTGGCTTCTGTTCAGACCACCCTCCCCCACCGCACCCCCACCTCCAGCCTCCCACTCACAACCCGTCCTTTCCCAGCTCTTCCTACTGTCGAGGCTTCTCCTGAGGTTTCTGTTTGCATAATCCTATTTGTAATTCATAAGGTGTTTGCTCAGTTATTTTTCATATCAGCCCCTCTATTTGTATGCGTGGAATATCCTCTCCAGTCCCTCTGAATGTCTTAATTGTTGGTGTTTTGTTTCACTTATTCCATGACTCAAAACAGCTCTTGTTCCTTAAAGAGATATATCTGTTTCTGTGTTGAGCTGAGCACCTTTCTTCACATCACTGGCTTTCTCCCGCGTTGCTGTTTCTCTCCTCGGTTGGGTGGGCTCTCCGGACTGGACATGGACTGAGGGTTCGCGCGTGGCAGGGCATGTCTCCGGCCAGCAGGAATCAATTCTTCTTACAGAGGGCGCACGGACCCTGGCCTGGGAGGAGCAGGAGGGGAGGGGAGGAGTATGTGAGCATCCTTGGGGCTTGTGAACACTCAAGGAAGCCCACCCCACCCCGACAGCTGCGGCTCTGCCTGGGTGCGCCTCACTTCTCTGGCCATGGGGTCTTCCCGGCCAGAACCCACACTTTGAAACCACCTGTGGCGTTTGCCTAACTGAACGCGCCAGGCCCGCTGGCTTGAGAGCAGGCGCACCTTCACTCTGCTCCCACCCTTGGACCCACCAGCCACATCTCAGCAGCATCAGGGGACCTCCTGCTTAAGTTCTCACAGCCTCTGATTCAGGCTCTTCTGAGTTCTGGTGGGAAAACTCACTTTTCAGATGTTCTGTCTTTTACCTACATGGGAACCCTGGTCCCTGATGGTTTCATTCTCAATCAGGTTCCATTTGCTGGGTGTCTCCCAGCGATGCCTTACGGCCCAGGTCTGCTGGTGGAAACCCTTTTCAACTCAATTCTTTTTCTCTTGTCATTTCAATGGGGCTTGAGGAAGCACGAAACACGTTTATTCAGCCATCCCGACAAAAGCTCTTCTTTAATTTTTCTCCACATCAGCTTGTCTCAGGGCCTTGAAGACATAAGGACATCCCACCGTCTCCAGCCAGCTGTTGTGTGTGCCCAAAGTGAGCACAGTCTTTGAGTTAACCACCCACCTCACGACCCACTCTGTGTCTTAACGATTCTGGGCTTATGTTTTTATTGAGATCTGTTGGGGCAGTTGGTCACCTTTCTCCTTTGTTGTGTTGTGGGCATCCTGAAGTAGAGTGACCCACAACCCACCATGAATCCTTACAAGAAGAGAGGGATTTGGGCATAGATATGCGAGGAGAATATTCATCGGAAGGACTGATGCTGAAGCTGGAGCTCCAATCCTTTGGCCACCTGCTATGAAGAACTGACTCATTTGAAAAGACCCTGATACTGGGAAAGATCGAAGGCGGGAGGAGAAGAGGGCAGAGTATGAGATGGTTGGATGGCATCACCGATTCAATGGACATGGGTTTGAGCAAACTGAGGGAGATAGCGAAGGACGGGGAGCTCAGCGTGCTACGGTCCATGGGGTCACAAACAGTTGGACGTGACTAAGCATCTGCTTACAATGAGGGAGACCTAGGTTCGATCCCTGGGTTGGGAAGATCCACTGGAGAAGGAAATGGCAACCCTCTCCAGTATTCTTGCCTGAAAAACCCCATGGACAGAGGAGCCTGGCAGGCTACAGTCCACGGGGTCGCAAAGAGTCAGACACGACTAAGCGACTTCACTTCAAGCAACTGAATGACAGCCATGCACGAGGAGAAGGTCAAATGTGAAGAGGTGGAGACTGGAGGGCTGCGTCTAACACCAAGGGGCTTGGTGCTTAACACAGTACAGGCTTCATTTTCCCTCTCAGCTCAGTCAGTCCACAGCTTGAGGCGTGGGGAGGGGTATATGTCTAGCTGGAGGAGAGCAAGCCCCTGCCCCTTGGAATCCCCTGGGGGCTCGGGCTCCTTCCTTTGGGTGGCACAGCCATATTCACGGGTCCCACTCCATCCCCGTTCAGCTGGCAGACAGGAAAGGGGAGGGAGAGAGGATCCTCAGAAGCTTTTTGGGAACCAGACTTGGAACTGGGGGCTACCCAATTTATTTCCTTCTCAGGGAAACACACACATGTGTGTAAGTCCATGGGTAGTTTGGGGGCTTCCCCGGTGGTGCTAGTGGTAAAGAACCCACCTCTCAGTGCAGGAAACATAAGAGATATGGGTTCGGTCACTGGGTCGGGAAGACCCCCTGGAGGAGGACATGGCAACCCAGCCCAGTATTATTGCCTGGAGAATCCCACGGAGAGAGGAGTCTGGCGGGCTACAGCCCGTGGGGTCGCACAGAGATGCGCACGACCGAAGGAGCTGAGCCCACACAGTCGGGTAGCTTGCTGGCTTTGATATATGGTGAGTCATCTTTCTGACCTCCCGGCTCAGTGTTCCTTAGGACCAGCTTCTATCTTCAGGTTACCGCATGGTGAAATGTGGCTGCCAGAATTCCAGCCATCATATTTGTGTGGCCAGCCAGAGAAAGGAGCAAAAGCAGGATACCCAAAGGGCTGCACCTTTGGCTGAGTTGGCTTCCTATAATCATCTTTCTAGAAGTTTTTCTCAACATTTCTACTTACATCTCATTGGGCTTATTTGTAGAGCTACCCCAAGTTCCGAAGAAGACAGAAGTATGAAGCTTACTGTAAGTGGCTTCGTGTCTTTGCTAAAATGAGGAGCTGTTGGAAAGAGGAGAATAAACACTGGGAGACAACCAGCAGCAAGAACTTCGACAACAAAACAAGTTTCACCTTCATGGGAATTCGGATAAGCTGTTTTTCTGGATATCAACTTAATCTGACTTAGCTTCCTTCTCCCTTGGCAAACTTTAACTTTTAACTGATTTAACCATTATCAGTCAGTACATCAGTGAAAATAGCTCATAGAATAGTTTTTGAAAAAGTTAGAAGGGCCAGAATGTTCTTGGTGAATGCATACAGCCCTGTACATTTGCGAAATCTTGTTTCCCAGGGAATGGATGTAGAATATTCTAGAATCAGTGACTATAGAACTTATATCAAAGCCTAAGTTATTTAAAAAAGTATTCCTTGAAATGTTATTAACTAAAATCAATTAATTATAAACAATGCAAAACATTGGGGGTCCAAAGTAAAATTGCTTTTCCTCCTTTTAAACTTGCCCTGCATTACCTAAAAGTTTTAGACGTTGTGGTTTTCTATTGGTTTTTAAATGCGAAATTAATATATTTTGTGTAGGTAAATTTAGAAGAGGAGAATATAAAGGAAAAAGTGAAATCCCCACCTCTTGCTTGGCCCTTCTTGTTCTGCTTGACCATGACTAACCATTTCTTGGACACCTTGACAAGTGAACACGCACGTGTGTGTGTGCACATGTGTGCACGCATGTGTGTGCGCGTGCATGCATTATCTTCCCTCTAAATGTAGAAGTATAGACATTACTGTGCAGCTTGCCCTTCTGGTCTGTGAGTCCCCTTGGCTGTCCCTCGTGACAGTCCACACAGATCCATTCAGACAGTCCCCAGATCCCTGTACTGGGGATGGGGGGGATTTAAACAGTCCCCATGGGAGACACCGGTTTCTGATGTTTCTCTGTTGCACGTAAGGCTGCCGCGTCGGCCACAGTCACATCTGGGCTTATTTGTATGAACTCTGTATGCTGAGTTCTTCGTGGTGAAAGTGTTGGGCGCAATGCTATGCACATTCTCGATTTTATAAATGATGGTAAAGTTCTCTCCGAAAGGTTGTTCAGCCGTAAACGATCATATTCTGCCACCGTGCATGAGAGTTTATCCGTCACTCTTACTGATGCTGCATACGGCTAATTTTTAACCTTTGTCAATCTGATAGGTAAAAAAAAAAAATTACCTGAAGGAATGTAGCTGACCATCTTTAGGAAAAGAGACAAAGGACATGAATAATAACTTCTGAGAAAAAGTAAATGCAAATAGCCATGTACTCAAAATCCTAAGATCAGACGGACGTGCACATCCACTGGGGCAGCTCTTCACTGCAGGGGCCACACGGCTGAGCACAGACTTCTCCGGAGACGGCAGAACTTTCCGGGCTCCTTTTGTTCTGAGTTTGACTATTGTCAAGTTACTGCTTACTTTGAACAACAAAAGGCACACATTGCACAGCACAAACATATTTCATAAATGTTTTTTAACTTGAAAAAAAGATCGGGCTTAGGTATTGCATATTTCAAATTATCGAGTAGCGTGATTTATGTATATCCAGGCTAGAGAAAATTGCCAGGAAGCACATCACAGCCAGACACTAATTTGGAGCTTATGAAAGAGGACAGAAGCCTCCGGTTCTAGAAGAAAAAGTCAAGGAGCATTTTACATAAATTTGTTGATGATCCCTCCCAAATTAATTATTAAGGGGAACTCAAGGGTGATCAAAAGTGCCTCAATTTTTTAAGGTTCCTGTAATGAGAATAAAATATACTTTGTGCAAATCAAAATCAACAATAAATATTTATGGCTGTGCTCAGACAGGTGGAGGAGAGGCGAAGGAAAAGGCGTGAACTGGGGGCCAGCACGCGAAGTGGTGTGGACCTCAACTCCACATGCTCACCAGCCATAGCAGAGAGTGAGAGAGCTGCGGGGGTGCTGGAGGATTGTTTGTTTTGAGTGAGTTCCCCAGATGGAAACTCCAGAGCGTCTGTGAGCAGGGAGTGTATTAGGAGGGGCCCCAGGACCCCCACTTGTGTTGGGGAGGGAGGCTGAACCCACCAGAACTCCGAGAACTGGGGCGGTCCCTCAGAGCTGGTACTACCTGGGCTGGGAGAGGGGCCTGGGTACTCCATGTCAGCTGCCCACGGGGTACAGGTCACCTCAGGAAGGGGACTGGCTTGGGGGAAGCCGGAGGCCTTCTCTAGGCTCAGGAAGCAGGTCTTCCCACCCCGAGGGGTCAGGGCGTGGCCTCACATCCCCCATGGATCCTGTCTGCTGAGAGAAGAGGGGAGGCAGGAAGCAGACATGGCCCCTGGAACGTCCCTTCCCAGGCCCGGGAATGACTTCAGAAAGAAGCGTGTTCCATCACTGACTTTATCCTCTGGGGCTGCGGAGCTCCGTTTTTTTAAAACAATGTTAGCTTTTCTCTGAAGGGATGGGAGGAACCCAGGTTGTGGTCAGGGTCATCCGTGCCCTGGCCGCGTCTCATCTTGGCCCTCTGTGATGCATGCATGGACGTGTGAGCTTGTCACCCCGTCATCAGAGGTGAGGCACCGTCTCCGCAGACTTCTGAGGGTCTTCGTGGACGCTCCTGCGTTCCTTGACCCTGTTTGTGCGTGAGCTTTCTTCAGTGAAGCTCCCAGGCCTTCCCTGTGTCCAGAACCATTCCAGGGGTTTGCGGCTGCAAGAGGTCAGACCAGCGGGCTCTCTTTCCCTGCTGAGCAGACGGGAGATGGAGCCCAGGCTGTCACACCTCCTGAGCTCCCGGCTGCTGAGGGGCAGCTTTCTCAGGGACGTCAGTCCTTCTGCCCATTGCTGCTCAGCTGGGCCTCCTCGCCCCAGCCCCCATCTCTCCATGTGTGTGTCGCATCCTAGATCGCCCATTCAGTACCATCCCCGGGTCACTCCTGCACCCAGAAGAACCCCATGGCCTGCAAGCTCTCTCAGGTCACCCACCCGATCGGTCACCTGCCTGTGAAGTTCCCCTGGAGGCCGGACCCCTCAGGATGCAGGGCCAGCACGGACCCCCGGGGGCTCTCACCTCCTGGTGGGCCGGTGACTCATCACGTGGGGTGGAGCGGAACCTCATAGCAGGAGCTGCTTCTCGGAGCCCGCGCTGGTGGTGGCCTCACCCTCACAGGACAGCATCCTCGGGGGGCAGCGGTCCCTGAGTGGGGCAGCTGTTTTGCTCACATAGCTGATAAGGGCACGGTGATGCTTCAGCAGGTCAGAGGGCAGGCCTCGGGCCAGCTCTGTGCCGGGAACCAGGCCCAACTCTGCACCCGGTGTGTTCTCACCGACGCCCTGGACCAGGAAAAGGATTCTGCCTTCTTTCTCTCCCGCAGTAGGTGGAGTGTGAACCGGACTGGCTGGCTGGTGTCCTTAACACTCTGCATGGTTTGGAAGGTCCCTGACTTCCGGTAGGCAGACACTCTCCCTCTAACAGGAGCAGCACAGGGATCCCCCGCCCCACCCCCAGGCCTGGTGTAGACCTGTCATCTCTGAATAGACGGCTAAATGCTGGTTTGCTTTCACAGAATGGATCGGGGCTGCGACAGAAACGCGAGCGGCAGCCCATGCATATCAATCACTCCTATTATGAGCCTCACGCTCGGGAAGGGTGTCTTGACGAAATCAACAAAGCGTGTTCCTCCTCTCTGGGACCAGCCCTTGGAAACCGTGGCAAGCTGCAAATGTATTTCCTAGTTCAATAAGCACAGAATAGCTTTGTTATGGTAGTTTTAATTTCCGTTTTTCAACCTGTTATTATACGTCTCTTTTGTGGATAAAAATGACAGTCTCGCGGGAGGCCCGCGTTTCCCCGGGGTCCGCTTGCTGTCTGCACATGCACAGCGGTTCTCGCGAGAAGCCAGTCCTCTGTCTCCTTTGATGGCTTTCAAGGTCGCTGGTGACCACTCTCCCAGGCACCACGGTTTCGGCCCCTGCACTGATCTCAGTGGCCAGAATCTTACGCCCACCTCGCTCGCTCACTCAGCTCCAGAACCTCGACTCTGGAGCCACTGAGCTGGGGCTTCTTCAGGCGTGGGAGTGTGGACTGTGGTTTCAGGCCCAGTGCGGCTGTTTCCATGGCAGTGAAGTGGGTGACCACACGCTGTGACCCTGAGAACCGCACACAGGTTTGATCTCACGTTTTCCACGGGTTTGGAGTTTGGACTCCGCTCCACCGGACGCTGCCCTGGAGGCTTCGCTCGAGGGTCTGTGCCAGGGCGGGGGTCTCACCTGAGGCATGGGGTCCTCCCGAGCTCATGTGATCGATGGCAGAATTCATGCCCTCATAGCCGTGGGACTCGGGGCACCCTGCTTCTCTAGAGTCAGTCAGAGGATCCATGACTTCCAGCCTCCCTTCAGGGATAGCCTGGCCCGTTGGGTTAGGCCAGGCCCACCGGGACCATTTCTCTCCTGATGGACTCATAGTTGGCTACATCAGGACCTTCATCATATCTGTCTGGTCCCTCCTCCCTTGCCACAGAGCAAAACCTAATCCCAGAGTGACAGCCGCTGTGGCCACAGGCCTCCCCACGGTGGGGAGTGGACCGCTCTGGTTCACGCACCAGGCAGGGGTCGGGAGCAGTCTCAGGGTCTCGCAGTGTGGACCGGCGGACTCACCTCTGTATGTCCCGGGGCATCCAGTTCGTATTGGTAGTTACCCGCCTGCTTCTCTACGCCTTCCTTTCTAACCTAGAGATGCAGATGTTAGGACTTGTTACGGGGCTGTTACGAGTGACCGTGTTGTAGAAGGTCCTGGAATTCCATCAGTTCCTCCTCGTCAGCCCCCCAACCCGCCTGTCCCTGCATCCCAGGAATCATGCCTGTTTTCTGGGGCCGGACCCATCAGACACTCTCTGTGACCCGCTGGATGTCCTCTAGACGGAGCACGGGGTTCAGGCTGTGTCACCTCGCACAGATGTGGGTTCTCGGTGGTGGGGAGCGGTGGTGCCAGGCTTGTGGGGTGTAGGCTATGGCCCCTAAACCTCCAGGGAGCATCACGGGAGCTGCTCAGCTCCTTCCCGTGCGATGGCCCAGGTGAGGAGCACGGGCTCCTGGTGGGCACAGCACTCCATCACCGCCTCACTGCAGGCTGGGTAGGAGTCCTGCACAGTTCAGCCGTGGGTGTGTGTGCGGGTGTGTGTGGGGTGTGGAGGGACATGTGCACCGAAGGCTGCAGGGGGGAGGGGCACACACGTGTGTGTGTGTGCATGCAGGCTGTGTGTGTGTGCATGCAGGCTGTGTGTGTGTGGGGGTGTGGGTGTGCGGGTATGTGTGTGTATGTGTGTGTGTGTATGAGTGTGTGTGTGTGTAGGTGTGTGTGTAGGGGGGTGTGTGTGTAGGGGTGTGTGTGTGTAGGGGTGTGTGTAGGGGTGTGTGTGTAGGTGTGTATAGAGCAGTGTGTGTGTGTGTGTGTATGAGTGTGTGTGTGTAGGTGTGTGTGTATACAGCAGTGTGTGTGTAGGGGTGTATGTGTCGGTATGTGTGTAT
>NW_024070202.1:117554688-117624219 GCF_014754425.2 Oryx dammah | reverse complement strand
TAGGTGTGTGTGTGTAGGTGTATAGGTGTGTGTAGGTGTGTGTGTATGTGTGTAGGTGTGTGTGTAGGTGTGTAGGTGTGTATGTAGGTGTGTTTGAGTGTGTGTGTGTAGGGGTGTGTGTGTGGGGGTGTATAGGTGTGTGTGTGTAGGGGTGTGTGTAGGGGTGTGTGTGGGGGGTGTATAGGTGTGTGTGTGTAGGGGTGTGTGTGTGTAGGTGTATGTGTAGGTGTGTGTGTGTAGGAGTGTGTATGTAGGTGTATAGGTGTGTGTGTGTAGGTGTGTGCGAGTATGTGTAGTAGGGGTGTGTGTGTAGGGTATGTGTGTGTGTATAGGTGTGTAGGTGTGTGTGTATGTAGGTGTGTTTGAGTGTGTGTGTGTAGGTGTGTGTGTGTGTGACGTGTGCACCGCCGACTGCGGGGAGGGCCTGGCAGCTGCGGGGGTTCTCGCCCCCGGCTTCACTCAGCCACCTCGCCGGGCTGGGGAGAGGCACGTGCTCAGAGCCCTGCTAATCTCTCAGCGCTGGCTCTCCGCAGCCCCCGGAGCGCGGGCCGTGTCTGGTTCCAGAGGCTCCCGGAGGCCACGGCTGCTGACGTTGTGATCTTCGGGAAGCGAGCCGGGTGGTCAGCACGCGCGGATGTGGACGTGTCTTCTTGGGGCCGCGGGCGCGGGGTGGCCGTGCACCAGCGCCTCGCATAGGATTGTGCGTGTGCCTGGGCCCGGAGGAGCAGTGTCACACGTCCCGAGCGAAGGCAGAAGCTCCGGTTGCCATGGCAACAGCCAATCGAGGGAGCTGTGACCTAAATCGTGAGTGAGAGAGCGGTCCCTTGTCAGAGTCTGCTCCGCGGCGCGGCTGGGCGGCGCGCATCACCTGGAATGAACCCGCTCACCTCCGCCGGAGGGACGGACGCCGGGAACGGACAAACCCGCGCTGCCAGAATCCAGGGTCGGGCCCCACGCTGCGCTGCGCTTCCTGACATTTGGGGGTGAGGACCAGTCCTCTTCCTGAGCTGAGGCTGCTCCCACGTGGCCCCAATGGACGGTCACCTGGGAGCCGGTGTCCACCCTCATCAGTGTGTCCACTAGTGACACGCACACACACACGGAGCAGAGCAGCGCTCAAGGGCGGGACGGGTGCCAAGCAGCCCCCTGGAGCCTGGGTGGGGAGGGTGAGGGGCCCATGGCCTGAGCTGGGGCGAGGGGCAGCAGGAGGCCAGAGGACCGGGCAGCCTGCCGTGCGGTCTCCCTCGAGCCCGGGCGGAGCCCCAGGTGGTGGACCCGCCTCCCAGTTTGCTGGAACCGCGTCCCCTTGTCTGGCGGCACCTGGACGTCCGGATGGTGGGCTGCGGCCCCAGCGGCTTCCCGTGCCGGCCAGCGTCCAGGTACCCCTCAAGCCCCGGGCACCCCGTGGGAAGGGCTGAGTGTGGGGTTAGTAAGGACCCTGTGCTCCTGGGGACTCAGATAAGGCTCGGTGGCTGCGGGGCTAACGCCCACCCCGGCGCCCAGGGACCAGGGCTCTGGCCTGCGGGCTGCTTCCAGGATGCACCGACTACCCTCCGCCCCGCCAGGGTTTGCTGAAAAAGCAGGATGGCCCCTTCACTGATTTTCGCCTTGGCTCCCCGAGCCAAGCACGAGTTTCTGTCTTGTTTTGTCTCTGACCTGGCGATTTGAAGCAGCACGGCTCTCCCCAGCCAGGCCCCCACGCCACCCCCGCCTTCCTCCAAGTGTCCCCATCAGGGTCCCCCCGGAGGGCAGCTCAGAGCGCCAGGCTGGGCCTTTCCCCTTTCCGGGCTGTGGAGCCACCTGCCGGGCAGGTGTGGCCCTCAGTTCCTCCCCGCCTGCCCCAGGCTCAACCCCAGCTCCCACCCCCTCCAACACCTATGAATGAGCATGGCCTCATCTTGCACTCCTGGCAAGGAAATACCATTTTCTCCTGGACTCTGAGACATTCAGAGTGAAAAAAAAAAAAAATCTCTCCCACCATGGGGTCAGGCGCTGTTGAGCTGCTGGAAGGTGGGGAATGGATTTGAGGAGGGGGCACCTGGACCCCACATTGGTCTCCTGCAAGGGTTCCTCTCTTCAGTGATGCTTCCGAGGGTCCCTGGCTGGTTCTCTTGTCATCCCACATGGGCAGACCGGCTCAGGGGGGCTCAGCTGTTCCAACTGGTGCCCACACCCCTTGCCCCTCAGAGTGACCTGATGGCTGGTCTGCCCGTGAAGCTGGGAAGGGACCCGTGTGACAGGAGTCTGCCTGTGGACCGTCTTGGGAGGACCATCTCTCCCAAGCCGCAGGCTGTGATTCTTACTTCTGGTTGCCTGTCTCCTTTTTTTGTATTTCAACTTTCAGTTCAGTTCAGTTCAGTCGCTCAGTCGTGTCCGACTCTTTGTGACCCCATGAATCGCAGCACACCAGGCCTCCCTGTCCATCACCAACTCCCGGAGTTCACTCAGACTCATGTCCATCAAGTCAGTGATGCCATCCAGCCATCTCATCCTCGGTCGTCCCCTTCTCCTCCTGCCCCCAATCCCTCCCAGCATCAGAGTCTTTTCCAATGAGTCAACTCTTCGCATGCGGTGGCCAAAGTACTGGAGTTTCAGCCTCAGCATCATTCCTTCCAAAGAAATCCCAGGGCTGATCTCCTTCAGAATGGACTGGTTGGATCTCCTTGCAGTCCAAGGGACTCTCAAGAGTCTTCTCCAGCACCACAGTTGGAAAGCATCAGTTCTTCGGTGCTCAGCCCTCTTCACAGTCCAACTCTCACATCCATACATGACCACTGGATAGTCTTAAGTGGGGCTTTGCCGGTGGCTTAGATGGTAAAGAATCTGCCTGCCAGTACAGGAGACGCGGGATCCATCTCTGGGTTGGGAAGATCCCCTGGAGTATGAAATGGCACCCCACTCCAGTATTCGTACCTGGAACATTCCATGGACAGAGGAGCCTGGCAGGCTACAGTCCATGGGGTCGTATTCAATGGGACATGACTTAGCAACTAAACAGCAATGACAACAAAATATACGTGGATACGATGGCAGGCCAACTCAGTGTACAGAGGTTCTCAAAGTGGCTGTTTAGGGTGGGCCCGAGGCGAGCAGCTTGCTGGCCTGGAGGCTCTGGTCGGGGGCCAGGGTGGAGCGGGAGGAGGGCTCTGGGCGCCATGCCGCCTCCCCGGTGGGCAGCTCTGTCGTCCTGGGAGGGCCTTGGCTGTGCGCTGGCGGGCTCCCACGTGGAGGGACAGACCGCAGCTCTGAGGGCGCCCTCGCCGTGCCGCTGCCCGCTGTGCCCTCTGAGAGGCCCCTTTCAGGGCGGGTCTTCGTGCTGCCAGCTTCAGCTCTGTGGGTCCTCCTCGCTCGTCTGTGAATGCGGAGGTGGCAACAGGTGTGTGTGCTGTCGGGGACTGTCACGGGGAGTGAATGCTTTCACGTCTGTACAGCACACTGTGTGTGCACGCGTGCACGCTGAGTCCCGCTCTGTGGGACACCTATGGACTGTGGCTGCTGGTGCCAAGAGCTGACGGCAGTGCCACTGCTGGTGCACACCAATGCGCACGCTAGTTGCTGTTGTTCAGTCTCGACACTATTAACAGTTTCAGCACGGGTATCAGTATGGGCATTCGTTACTGGGGTCACTTCCGGCGTAGCATCAGGGCCAGGGTCAGGACGGGTACCAGGTGGGCCTCAGCCAGAGCAGCTCTGTAAGGATCGGGGTCAGTGTCGGCGTGAACGAGCAGGGCACCGTGGTGGCAGTGTCGGCGGGGTACCAGCATCACCAGTCCAGAGTCAGCGTCTCCAGCGTCACTAGTCACAGTGTGGGCATTAGTGTGCCAGCCTTGCAGAGCGGGGAGCCTGCAGATGCCAGGACTGAGTTCACTGTCTGCGGATGGGGCGAGTGACTCAGAGGGCTGTCATGGCGGGCAGGGGTCAGGATCCCGTTTCCCGAGGCCCCTGCTGCTGGGCTGCCTGCCCCTGGCTGACGTGCTCCCCAGTTCTCTCTGCCTCCTGCCCAGAGCTCCCTGAAGGCCCTCCAGGCTCCCCTGGGATGGGGTCATCACACCAGCTGTGCCTCCAAGGCGCAAACCCACGTGTTTTCTCTCTCGTCCTCTCGCAGACCCCCGGGCCTGGGGGTGGTGGGCACACCTTCGCCAGCTCCCTCCCCCCATGCCTGGCAGGCTGAGTCCACTGCTGATGCCAGGCCCTATGGCTCCCCACGTGTGATGGTCTGGACCCTCGTGTCAGCCTCCCCTATGTAGAGGGAACCTTGGTCCGGGGTCCCCTGCCCGCCAGGCTCGGGTCCACCCGGAGGGTCTCCAGGCCCTTCCCACCCTCTCCTTCCCCATCTGCCGCTCCCAGCGAGTCCCTTTGTCGTCTGCATTCTGCCGCAGTCTGTAATCAGCGCGGGCTTCAGCATCTCTCATTACCAGCTCTTGAAGGGATTCTTCAGACTCAGCAAGAACCGCCGCCTGGGCCCCGGCCAGCACCTGCTTCCTGGGGCTGCGGCAGGGCGCGTCTGCATTCGCCCGCGGCCCTGGGGCGGCCTGGCTTGGCCCCACCTGAGCCACCTGTCTGGGCTCCGGGCGTCATGGATGATCGGAGCTCTGTCGCCCGGTCCTGCTGTGTATGGCGACCACAGTCGGGATGAGGGAGCTGGGGACGCGTCCTTGTGAAACCCTGCCTTCCCCAGAAAGGACAGGTCAGGTCTCATTTCAAAACTCCTGTAAGAAATAGGCGAGCGCCGTGTCTGCCTGTGGGCAGTGGTGCACGCATATGCGTGTTTCCAGGTAAGGGGAAACATTCAGAATTGCGAGACCTGAGGGCAAGACATGAAAATGTGTCATAGGTCTTACCCAGGTCAGGGCCAGAGGCTGAATTTGGAAGGTGCCACTAGTCAAATTGGAATGAGGCCGCGGCATTTCCCCAAGTTCCCCTTTTCTGGAGGCCGAGGTCACCCCAGCTGCTCAGAAAGGAGAGGTTGCTGGAGACCCTTCCCTGGGGCTGGGGGAAGGCTGCCTAGCAGGTGTCTTCCCCTGCCTGCTCCCCAGCATCATCAAATAATCACCTATTCAGTTGACACGGGGCTGTCCCCGCCCGCAGAAAGGGGCGGGAAAGGGCGCTACGAAATTCAGTAAAAGCAGTTCCAAAGGGAGAAGGAGAGTGGGGAGGGGCAGCAGTCTCTGGTTTGGAGTTAACAGAGGGATGCCAGGGAAACGCCCAGAACAGACAGGACCCAGCGGCCCGCCCCACCCGCCGTGGGCCCAGCAGCTGGGTCTCCTGAGCTGGTGCCTCAAGAACCTTCCAGCCCCATCCAGGGCCTCCTGAGTCCACACCTGCCCATCCGTCCACCTGCGATGACGCACTGAACACTTTAACGACACCGAGCTGCCTTCTGGTTTCCTTCTTGATCACCAGGAACATCTGTGGTCCATGGAGAAGCTTTGGTTTACTAGTGTTCTTACGAGTTCACAGCTAACCTCAAAACAACCAGAGAAGGACTTATAGGAGCTTTGTCAGGGGCCTCCTTTTCTGTCATCTCCTGCCTCATCTGAGCGGTCCAGAGACCTCCAAGCAAAGCCACGGTGACTACTCCCCGATCGTACAGGACTCCGTTCGGTTTCAGAGGCAGATGTCTGGAGAGCAAAGACACAGAGACGTTGTCAGCGGCCCCAGAGGCAGGTGTCAGTGAGCGTTGTCTCAGCAGAAAGAAAATTCATTTGGCTTGAGAGGCAGATGTTGGAACAGCCAAGGGGGAGAAGTTATCGAAAACACAGCTTCCCCTGTCCCCCAACGGAGGTAGGACTCTGCTCAAGGCATGGTGTCACTCAGAGACCTGCCCTAAATTTCCAGAAAATGTAGGACAGGAAAGGGTAGCCGTGACGCCCAGCCGTCTGTTACTCCCCTAGGGTGGCTACGAGCTGCTCTGGTCAACATGGGGCTAGGACACGCTCGTGCCTGTCACTTAGGGGAGGGCCGACCCACCCCCGCTTCCAAGCCACTTGCCTGGAGCTGGTCCCCAGCTGGCCAGACTCTGTGACACAGAGGCCTGATCAGGATACGGTCATCCAGCATCTCCCACCAGACCCTCAATGAGGACGCAAAACCTCCTGCCACCAGAAACTCTGATGGATTCCCTTTTCAAAAATAGCTTGACTTATCTTTTGAGGGTTTTTAAAGTAGCATACGCAGATGTACAAAATTCTAAATTATGAGAACTATAGAGTGAAAAATATCTCCTCTCCCACTCCTGACCCCTGCCACTGGTCCCCTCCATGGAACTGTGTTGTCAGGCCCTTCCACATATATTGCCACGTGGGTGTGCACGCGTACACATGCACGAACACCCTCTTTTCACACACCCTCATATATACATGTACTGCTTTTTTTCAGATATATATATGTGTAAATCTTCTTTTTCAGATTCTTTTCCCTTATAGGTTATTACAGAATACTGAATAGAATCCCTGTGTTATATTATCATCTTTATTGATGTGTACATGTGTGCCCAGTCGCTCAGTCGTGTCCGACTCTTTGTGACCCCATGGACTGTAGCCCACCAGGCTCCTCTGTCCATGTAATTCTCCAGACAAGAATACTGGGGTGGGTTGCCAGTTCCTTCTCCAGGGGACCTTTCAGACCCAGGGAGCAAAATTTTTTCTCTGTGTCTCCTGCATTGGCAGGAGGATTCTTTACCACTGCCCCACCTGGGAAGGCTTTGTTGGTTATCTATTTTATATAAAGTAGTATGCATCTGTTAATCCCAAACTCCTTCCCCACTTTCCCTCTAATCCTAAGTGTGCTGTCTGTGTCTGTCAGTCTGTTTTATGTTGTAAGGAAGTTATCTGTCTCTCTGTTTTAAATTCCACGTGTAAGTGATGGTGCGTTTGTCTCTCTGACGTGCGTCACTCAGCATGGTAATCCCTGTGTCCGTTGATGTTGCTGCAAATGGCATGTTTCATTCTTTTTTATGGCTGAGTCGTATCCCATTCTATGTATGTACCACTCTTCGTCCGTCCATCTGCTGATGGACATTTGGGTTGCTTCCGTGTCCTGGCTATGTAAACAGTGCCGCAGTGAGTACTGGGGCACATATGTCTTTGAAGCATCAATTTACGTTTTAATTGGAGGCCAGCTACCTTACAGTTCTGTGTGTCTCTTCACATTAGCGCCTCCTCTGGGTACATGCTTAGGAGTGGAGCTGCAGGACCATACGGTAGCTCTGGTTTTAGTTTTTTAAGGAGCCTCCTGTTTCCCACAGTGGCTGTATTTATATTCATACTTTTCTACCAGCATGTCCTGCAGATTTTCTGACATGGTGGCACTGACGGCTACTAACAGTTATACCGGAACTTTGTTCTGTGGATGGCATCTAAAGTTGTCTCATCTTTCTGCACACCCACCCGGTATTTCACCGCACGGCTGTATCACTTACTGAGCCTGCATCCTATGCTCCTCTCAGTCTTCTGCATTTAGAATCAGTGCTGAACTGAGGATGTTTGTATATATTGTATATATGCCATTCTCACGTGAGGAATAGCTTCCTAGGAGTGGAATTGCCAGGTGAAATGTGTAACAGAATTTAATTTTTATAGGTATCACCATGGTTTCTCCCCCAGATGCTGTGTCTGTTTCTCCTCTGCCTGTGATGATGGTCACAGAAGAACCCCCCACCCCCACCACCTGTCAACTTAATGTGATCAGGTGTTTTGATCTTTGCCCAACTGACAGGAGTTTAAAATTATATCATTATATTCTTGGTTCACAGTTCCCTTCCTTTGAGTGATATCAAGTTTCTTATTACATGCACAAGAGCTATTTGGATTTCTTTTCCTACATGTTTATAAAATTGGGCCATTTTTTCTATTGTGTTATTAGCTTTGATTAATTTTTTCCTTTTGAGAAAGCTTTGTAGATAAAAAATTATCTCTTTTTCTATGCCATCTTCCACAAATATTTTGTTTTCCTAGTTTGCATTGTCTTTTGACTGTATTTATAAGTTTCTCTTCTAAAGCTCTTTTCTCTTATATTTGTTGATTATTATTTCTCGGTTTTTATGCTGTGCTGTGCTTAGTCGTGTCCAACTCTGTGACCCCGTGGACTGTAGCCCACCAGGCTCCTCCGTCCATGGGATTCTCTGGGCAAGAATACTGGAGTGGATAGCCTTTCCCTTCTCCAGGGGATCTTCCCGACCCAGGGATCCAACCCGGGTCTCCTGTGTGGCAGGCAGGTTCTTTACAGGCTGGGCCACCAGTTTTTATGGCTTCTGAAATTTGTGTCATAGTTAGAGAGGCTTCCCATATGCTTAAGATTGAAATTTACCCAAAGTTTCTTTATCATATTTTTATGGTTTGAGTTTTAGGTGTAAAGCTTCCATCTTTTAGAACTTACGTTTGTATCAGGAGCGAGCAGGACTCTCACTTCCTTTTTATTCCAGATGGTAACCCAGCTGCCCCAGCACTGGAGATCAGCCATCTTTCCTTGTACTGATTTGAACTTCTGTATTTGCTCTTCATTAAATTCTTTATGTGTTTGGTTCTGCTAGTGGACTTTCTGTTCCATTACATTGATCTGTTTATCTGTTTGTGTTTCAATATAGGACAGTTTTAATAGCTGCAGTTTCACGGGGGGTTATAGCGTTTTAAAAGATGAAGTCTCACCCCTTCCTCTCCTGCAGAATAGTCCTGGTAATTTTTGCAAGTTTTCTTTCTTATTTTTTCCTTTTTCTTTTTTTAATGTGAACTGAATCTGCCCAGTGGGCTTCCCACGCGGCTCAGTGAGTAAAGAATCAGCCTGCCAATGCAAGAGATGAAAGAGATGCAGGTTGGATCCCTGGATCAGGAAGATCCCCTGGAGTAGGAAATGGTAACCCACTCCAGGATTCTTGCCTGGAGAATCCCATGGACAGAGGAGCTTGGCGGGCTACAGTCCATGGGGTCACAAAGAGTCGGACATGACTGAGCAGCTGAGCGCACGTGTGCAAATTTGCCTGGTGTTTCCCCCATCTTTTTGCTTGCAATATTTCCGAATCACTGTTTCAGGTGTGTGTCCATGGTGTCATCTTTTCCTTTAAATGCGGGAATTTATATTCATTTTTCTTAACCCATGAGTGTGTGATAATCATAGGAATTCCTACTTTGGGTCATGCTTTGGCCTTTTATCACTTTGTCAATCTTTTATGATACGTCGCTGCTCGCCTCGCTCTGGTGCAACATTTCAGACGTAGAATCAAGATTTGTCTGGTTTCTGGGAAGTGTAAGCTACATCTTGAAATATTTTTATATCCTATTATTTGACTTCCCTTCATGGGGACTGGTGTGTGTGTTGAGAGGTCATCTTTGTCCTTCTTTCAACTCTCAGATGCTTTCAGCTCTGAGCAGCCTCCCACGTGGCCCTCGTCACCTCCTTTACCTCAGGGATCCCCAGCCTCTGGATCTAATGCCTGGTGATCTGAGGTGGAGCTGGTGTAATCATGATAATAGAAACACAGTGCACAGGAGAGCTCATGGACTGGAATCATCCTGAAACCATCCCCGACCCCAGTCCATGGAAAATTGTCTTCCATGAAACTGGTCCCTGGTGCCAAAAAGGCTGGGGACTGCTGCTTTATGTAAACTTGGGAGTGTTTATTTCAGCACCCCACCTGGCTTCTCGTCTGGGCGGGTTCTGTTCTCTGCGTGTTCCTCAGGCACCTCCAGCTCCTGACACTTGCTGCCTGGGGTCATGACCACGAACTTCAAGGGCCTCCCGCTGCCCTGGACTATTTCTTGGCCTTTTCTTGTTTTAGGATCTTGATTAGCATCTCGAATTCTAATATCTGTTCCATCTTCTCCACTCCTAACACGACAGCCCAACTTAAGAGGATCTGTAGGCAGATAACCGTCTTCTCCCGGAGATTTGGGGTAACACCTCCTGGCTCCTATCCTAGGTCAACCCTCTCGTGCACAGGAAAGCCCTTCTGCCCTGCTTGGCCACAGCGCCCCTGACCCATCTGTTCTGCATTACCATTTTCTCGTCTCACAGAATCATCATCATCTGCAGCCAAACACACTCTCCCATTTCCCATCCGAACCAGAAAATCCGTTTACTTGTTGCCTTCAGCTGCTGCCTCTCTTCTCTGCTCTCACTCTGAGCAAAACTCTGGTAAATACTATTTGAGTCTTGTCCTTAGTCTTATAGATGCTCAGGCTTGGACTCCTTAGTCTTATAGATGCTCAGGCTTGGACTCAGAATTTCTTTGATTTCAGTCTTGCTCGCCCCACATGCACGCAGCCTGCACTCTGTGTCAGCTGTGCTTTCCAAGTCTATACGGGACTCACCTGTTCCTTGCTGCTGTTGTTAAGTAGCTAAGTCTCGTCTGCCTCTGTGACCCCATGGGCTGTAGCCCTCCAGGCTCCTCTGTCCATGGGCTTTCCCAGGCAAGGATCCTGGAGTGGGTTGCCATACCCTCCTCCCGCCCATTCCTTAAAACTCCTTATACTACCTCTGGGCTGGTCTAGCATCCTTCTGGACCATGGGGAACAAGCGAGTGTCTGAAATCTTTTGAGTGTGAGCTCACATTTAATGGGATTTCAGTTGTGGGAACTTTCTGAGGCCTGGTTTCAAGGTAGGTCTCTCAGTGGCTTCTTCAAATGCCTGGATGTTTTACAAAGTCCAGATCATGATCAACTGCAGTCTTGGCTTCAGGTTTCAGGGATCACCAGGTCGTGTGAATTTGAAATGCAAACCCGAGAATGTTTGAGGATGGCTTTGGGGTTTTGAAAACTCATGGGAGACCTTTTCGCCTTTCCTGCTCCAGGTGGAAAATGTCCAGTCTTATAGGAGGTATTTTTCCTAATTCATTTGAAGTCATTTGGCGAGAACAATAAACATTCCCGAGGATCATTCCTCTTAAATCCCCTGCCCAGGGCTGGCCCTGTCCCTTATCCTCCAAGCTCCCCAAGATGCTGTTGGAACCAAAGGTCAAGTTCATCTGGATTGTCAAATCCCCTCAAAGCAGGAGTGGCTTCTGGCTTATGCTTGCGTCTCTCTCAGTCCTGAAAAACCCAGAATCCTCATCACTGAACCCCTCTGGTCCGCCAGGAACCCTCCTTCCCAGTTTCCTCTGCTGGCCCAGGGGAGCCATGTTTAGGGTGGCAGCGGACCTTCCTGGACACTGACCTGGCCAGGGCTCCTGACCCTGTAACCCCGTCTGCCCTGACATTTCTTATTCCACCTCAGTCCAGTACTTGCGTTAGCTCTTGTCTCCTGGTTCTTCCCGGGTTTCTCTCTGTGGCCACTCTTGAACAGAGCACCGTGCTTCTCAAGTCAGCCCCAGTCTCAGTGTAGAAAAGCTTGAACTTGAGTCCTTATGACACACACCTGCGTGAGCCAAGCTCCACGAGAGAACGGGCTCAGCCACGTGAGTGTGTAGACAGGGCTCCTGGAGGGTCTGCCGTGCCAGTTTACGTACACTTTCGGGACCTCAGAGGACAGGAGGGCGCCAGGATTCTCCCGTGGGGTCGTGCAGAAGCCGCAGACCTAGGCTTGCCAGTCCTTTCGAACGGAAACCAAGACGAGAAGAAGAAAGAGCAATGACCAGCAACACACCCGGGGAGCCTCCGGGTCTTCTACCTCTCGCCTCCCAGGTCTTTTCCAGGTCACTGGAGGATAGTTCAAGAAGGAGAAGATATTGATCATGACTGTTTTTAAAAGGTAAGGCAAAAAATATGAGAAAAAGGAACAAACTATATTTGAAAACCCTAGCGTGTTGTGAAGCTGTGTGCTTTTCCTTTGGGAGGGGAGCATGATTCCGGCTCTGCAGACACATTTCTGCCGGCGGCGGGCCCTCAGGACTGCTCTGTTTAGACGACTGCACTTATATCGCTGGAGCCCCGATAAAATGGGAACCCTTGGAAGCGAGTGAGCCAGAGCCTCGTTGCTCTCATCACTTTTGTACTTTTTGGAGCTAACTTCTCGAAGACAATTCTTCTGTAGCCCAGTTTCCTGGTCTCTACATGATGGACTGAGCAGTCAGTTCAAGCTGTTGCCAGCCTCCGCCCCAGTTCCTCTTCCCAGCGGCACCACAAGAGCTGGCAGTGGGACCCTGGGCTGAAGGAAAGGAGTCGCTGCTCAGAGACTCTGCAGACTGAGCCCCAGGCCTCAGGCGGGGCTGACTTTCTTCCAGCTCGCCCACCCCCGCTCTGTCTGCTCTGCGCTCTCCTGGCACATCTGCCTTCTTACCTGTATCAGGTATCTTGCTGACCAATATTTTCCTAATATTCTCCACTATGGTCCAAGCCTTTGTCAGGATCCCTGGTGGATAGAAGAGCTTTGAGCTGAGCCTCTTCTGCTTTCTTTGACTCTAGTGATAGGAATAAGATAGAAAATGAAAGTGAAATTCGCTCAGTCATGTCCGACTCTTTGTGACCCCATGGACTACACAGTCCCTGGAATTCTCCAGGCCAGAATACTGGAGTGGGTAGCCTTTCCCTTCCCCAGGGGATCTTCCCAACAGGGATCGAACCCATCGCACGTGGATTCTTTACCACTGAGCCACAAAGGAAGCCCAGGATTAAGATAAGTAACCTATTTGCAAATACCAGGCAAAATAGAGGATTCTGAGAAATTGAGGGATCCATCAACTGTTTTATTAGCACTGTTTTTTTTTTTGTTGTTTTTTTTTTCTGTAGGAGCTCAGGTCACCGAGGGGACCATTGGGTGCCTGGGTCATCTTTATCCTTAATACTTTTCTCTCCTAGCAACACAGCCTTGCCCCCTCACCCCCAACACCAGCTCAGGCCCCTCAGCTGTCACTGTTTAGCCCTGGAATGGCAAGCTTCCAGACTCCATGCATCCAGCCACATTCAAGGCCATTGAGCTGGGCCCCCCTCGGCCCTCCCCACCCCCACTCGTTAATGGTGTTGACCTGTAAAAGACACATTGTAAAGAGCACTGTTTCATAGGGGAAGCTCTTAACAGATATGAAGAGAAGAGAGTGTCTTGGCTGCAGCAGAGACGCTCTCCTGTTTGTCAACAAATGGAAGCTGAGGTTCGGTATTTATTACTGGATGTACCACTCTTTTGCTTAGAAGTCTCACCCTCTAAAAAATAACTGTGTTGAAAATTGTAAAGGTTCATGACAGTCACTAACTTTTGTCAGTTTGAGTGGTGGTCAATCATTCTGTGTGTGCTAAGTCACTTAAGTTGCATTTGACTTGCAAGCCCACGGACTGTAGCCCACCAGGCTCCTCTGTCCATGGGACTGTCCAGGCAAGAATGCTGAAGTGGGTTGCTGTGCCCTCCTCCAGGGGATCTTCCCCACCCAGGGACTGAACCGGGGTCTCTTATGTCTCCTGCACTGGCAGGCGGGTTCTTTACCACTGGCGCCACCTGGGAAGCTCCAGTCATCTATTGCTGTGGAACAAGTCACTGATGAGCAATGGCACTCACCATCTCCTAGTTTCTGTGAGTCAGGGGTCTGTGCAGGCTCAGCGGGTGTTCTGATCCAGGGTCTCACGAGGCTGCAGACAAGGAGCTGCCCGGGGCCACATCTCTTCTGAAGGCTCCCCCGGGGACCTCAAGTCCGAACATGCTCTCCTGATTGTCAGCGGGATTCAGCTCCTCAAGGCTGCCAGCTGGAGGCGGCCCTCGGCTCTTTGTCCAGGTGGCTTCTCCAGCACGGCACCTGCTTCACTGAAGCAGCCCAGCTGATAGAGAGGTGTCACCAAGATGGAAGTCACAGCCTTTTGTAACCTAATCACAGAAGTGACATTCTGCTCACTGTGACTTATTTCTTTTAGTAAAAGCTAGACACTAGGTGCAGGGCTGCCCTGGGGGCTCAGATGGTAAGCAATCTGCCTGCAATGCAGGAGACCCTGCGTTCAATCCCTGGCTCAGGAAGATCCCCTGGAGGAGGAAATGGCAACCCCCTCCAGGATTCTTGCCCAGGATAGCCCATGGATAGAGGAGCCTGGCGGGCTACAGTCCATGGGGTCGCAAAGAGTCAGAGATGGCTGAGCGTGCATGCACACAGGCATACAGGTCACTAACTGCAGCCCACACTCAAGGGGAGCCATCCTATGGGGCCGTGAGCCAGGGGCTGGGGGCACCGAATATCACCTTTGACGGCCGCCACCCGTCAAGGCCTGCCTGCCTCTCACCCTCGGAGGAGAACAGCACCCCTCCAGGCTTTCTTGCAGTTCAGCTGTCTTCACCTGGTCTTGGAGATGAAGGAGTTGCATGCGCTTGCATTCTAACCCTCAGCTGAGAGCAGAGACACATGGGGCTTTTCCTGAAAACATCTTGGAGCCTAGTGGTGGGTTGAAGGCAGTGGGAGACCAGGAAGGTCTGAGGCCAGCACCAAGAAAGGCCCAGGAGGCTGGGCCCAAGCAGAGACGTACTCCCAAACCTTGAGACAAGTGCTGTCGGCCTGGGCCCACGGCTGGGGATTTTATGTCCTGCAGTAATCCCTATAAAATCCTATATCTTTAATTATCCAACCCACAGAAACTCTTAAAATAGATGATTAAATGGAAGATAATTAATGACTTTCCGTGCAAACCTGCACATTTGCCAGTGGAAGTCATCAGCTGGAAGCTACCCTAGTGCCCCCGCCGGCCGGAGGGTCTGCCTGTGAACCTTCCGAAGGCTTAGGAAGCCCCTGCGTCCGAGATGCCCAGGGGCCCAGGTGCCATCCGTCTGGTTCACCCCGTCCTGGGCGCTGAGACTGGGCTCCATGGTTGGCCTCCCTGGAAAGGCTCTGATGATTGGGGGCCCACTCAAGTGGGCAGAAAATGACCCCACGGGTGGAAGCAGAAGCACTGTCCCTGAGGTTCCTGCCAAGGAGCAAAGGCCAGCAGTCAGGGAGTGGGTCAGGGGAGTTTCTTGTTCCCCACACCAAGAAAACGCCTGAAAGCGGATTTTTCACTGATAATAACCTTGCTTTAGACTTTGAGAGTGAGCTTTCCCCGTGAGGAGCTTAGCCTACTTCTCTGCTTCTCATCCAATGGAATGTGTGTGTGTGTGTGTGTGCCAGAGAAGAGAAAACGTGAGATGATAAAATGTGGTCACCCTGCACCTCAGAACCGTCATCCTGATAGTGACAACTCGTAACCTCAGGTTCCCGACCAGCAGCGCTGACGCCCTGGCTCTCGATGGACAGGAGACAAGGCACAGCTGACTGCATACGTCACTGTTCTGGTTAAAGGCCAATGTATCAATAATCAGAAGAATTGGTGTGGCTGCCTGTGTGTTTTCAGGAGAACAGTTCATTTTCTTATTCATAGATTTCATCTTAAAAGGGACCGCTTACTACACAGAAGGCAAAGAAACGTGAGGATCTCACAGAAGGGTGACGAATCAACAAACTGCATTTTGTCAACATGCGCCCCCCTCAGGAGGTGGCGGGGGGAACTTGATTGCTCTCTAAGACTTTGTGGTTTATCAATGGATGGTCATTGGCTTAGGCACTGCTATGGTGATTCCATTTCTAATGGACCCTAAATTAAGATTAACCCATGTTATGGCTCAGAGGTTAAAGCGTCTGCCTGGAATGTGGGAGACCTGGGTTCGATCCCTGGGTCGAGAAGATCCCCTGGAGCAGGAAATGGCAACCCACACCAGTACTCTTGCCTGGAGAACCTCGTGGAGGGAGGAGCCTGGTAGGCTACAGTCCATGGGGTCGCAAAGAGCCGGACACGACTGAGCGACTTCACTTACTCACTAACTCGTTACAACAGGTTGAACTGTCCTTTTGCTGCAGTTAAAACTGGTCACATGCTTCACCTCTGTGTTACTTTATCTATTTAATCTTTATCTGATCTTAGAGTAGAGCTGGTTTACAATGTTGGGTTAATTTCAGGTATATAGCAGCTCCTGTGTACGCTCAGTCGTGTCTGACTCTTTGCAACCCCATGGACTATCTCACCAGGCTCCCCTGTCCATGGGATTTTTCAGGCAAGAGGACTGGCGTGGGTTGCCATCTCCCCCTCCAGAGGACCTTTATGACCCAGTGATCGAACCCACATCTCCTTCGTCTTCTGCATTGCAGGCAGATTCTTTATCCGCTGAGATATCAGAGAAATCTCCCGGGTATACAGCAAGGATACATATATTACAAAACTGAAAGAGACTCACAGACTTCACGAAACAAACTACCGTTTGCTCTGTTGTTTAGTCGCCAGGTTGTGTCCCCTCTTCTCGACCCCACGGACTGCAGCACGCCAGCCTTCCCTGTCCCTCAGCACGTCCTGCAGCTTGCCCAAGTTCATGTCCATTGCATCGGTGATGCCATCCAGTCATCTCCTCCCCCTCTGTCCCCTTCTCTTCCTGCCTTCAATCTTTCCCAGCATCAGGGTCTTTTCCAACGAGTCAGCTCTTCGCGTCAGGTGGCCGAAGTATTGGAGCTTCAGCATCAGGGTAGGTTTCCTTTAATATGACTGGTTTGATCTTCTTGATGTTGGAGGTGGAGATAAATTAAGAGTTTGGGATTCACACACACACACACACACACACACACACACACACACTGCTATATATGAAACAGAAAATCAACAAGGGCCTTCTGTGCAGCACAGGGAACTCTGCTCCACTCTGCAATCACCTGTCTACATGGAGCCTGGGTGATGTGGTTGTCTTGGTGTCTGATGCTCTGCTTGCTGGGGACCAGGTCGGTGAGCTGGAGGGAGTCTGGCGTGGCTTCTCAGCCCGAACCCCCATGCCCCCAGCATTCATGCCGACCTATAGTAGAGGGCTGTGTGCCTGCAGCCAGGCCCCCAGCCACGCAGACGCAGAGGGAACTCTGATCCTGCGGTTTCTCCTTTCAGCTCACACCATACAGCTCGCCAGCTGCAAATCAAGCTGAGGCCTGAGCCAAGGGCCCGGTACAAGGTCAGCCCGTGACTGCTGGGTGGCGTCCTCCACTCGGGTCCAGGCAGGGAGCAGTGCTGGCCGTCGGGTGGAAGGTGAAGTTGGGCCTCTCCACCCGCCTCCACCCCACCCCAGGGAACATCTGTCTCATGCGGTCGCCGGGCTTTGTTGCTCCAGAGCCCAGGCAACATGAGTCTCTGTCTTCCAGGGGCTGGTCATCAGCCCCAACACAGGCCACCGCACCGGGAAGAGGGGCTCCTGGGCTGGCCCCACAAGGACCGTGTCCTTGAGCTGGTCGGTCCATCTTCTAGACCCGCCATCACCCCACACCAGACTTGGGGGCTTCACAAAGGAGCTTATCATCTCCTAGTCCTGGGAGCTGGGAGCCGCGGTCCCGGGATGGGCAGGGCTGGCTTCTCCCAAGGCCTTGAGCCTCAGCCACTGCCCCCGTCCTCCTGTGGCCGTCCCTCTGAGTGTGCCCATGTCTTCATCTCCCCTTCCATGAGGTATGCTCTCTCCTGTCCAACTCTCTGCGGCCCCATGCCCTGTAGCCCAACAGTCTCCTCTGTCCGTGGGATTCTCCACTCAAGAATACTGGAGTGGGTTGCTATTCCTTCCTTCAGGGGATCTTCTGGACCCAAGGATCAAATTCAAGTTTCTGGCGTCTCCTGCATTGGCAGGCGGGTTCTTGACCACTAGCACCACCTAGGAAGCCCACCTTCTTATATGGGCCATGGGTTCTATTTGTTTGGGACCCACCCAAAGAATGGTGGGCTCCCCTGGCAGCTCAGCTGGTAAAGAAGCCACCTGCAATGCAGGAGATCCCAGTTTGATTCCTGGGTCGGAAGATCCACTGGAGAAGGGATAGGCTACCCACTCCAGTATTCTGGCCTGGAGAATTCCATGGACCGTGGGGTTGCAAAGAGTTGAACACGACTGAGTGACTTTCACTTTCATTTACCGATTAATTTACCGATCTCATTTAACCTTCATCGACTCTGTGAAAGTTCTGTCTCCAAATACAGCCACATTCTCCCACACCGGGGGTTAGGGCCTCAACATGTGAATTTAAGGGAGGGGGACACAGTTCAGCCCACAGCCCCAGGGATCTCTGAGAAGGGTAGATGTCTGGGAAGGCAGGAGGAGCCGCAGGGGCAAAGTGAGTAAGGTGAGAGAGGCAGGATGTGTTTGGAGGCGAGGGGGGCTCCAGGCAGGGCTGCCCAGCTCCAAACCCAGCTCCCCTTCTGTCTCCAGCCGAGGGGGGGCCTCCTCGGCCTCTGATAAGGAGAGAGGTTGGCTTTTGCAACCGTGGCACCTTTCAGAGGAAAGCCTTAATAAATAGGTTCAACGTGGTTTGATACCCATTTAGAAGAAGATACTAAAACAAAAATTAGAGGTAAAACATTTATTATATCAACATATAATCTGTTTGCAACTTAGGCTAATGACAGTCTTTAAACCTGTCATTTTTAGGCCAAAGGCAACACCGACAGTAAAAAGGGGAGAATGGTCAATCCAGGCGCTTCCTTTAATAGGACGGTCCCACATTTCAAAGGACACGTAAACCATGGGATCCAGGCCCAGCAGACAGACCCAGCTCATATGGAGAAAGCCAGTCATGCTTTCACGGATCAGCAACTTCCTGCCTGCTCTCCACGTCCATCCGTCTCAGCCTCTCTGAGTTCTCCAGCGGCTCCTACTTTTCAAACGTCGTGTGCTAATCACTCACAGTTTCAAGCCTTTGTGCCTTTCTGGAAAGTATAACAAGCGCAGGTCTGTGGGGGCCGTGGACCCGCCCGGGGTGGGGTGGTGTTGGTGCCTCAGCACCCCTCTGCATTTGCAGCGCCTCCCCCGGTCCTGACCTGGGGGGTCCTTTTGGAACCACGATGGTTAATCACACACACGCATGTGCACAGGTCACACACCTTGGTGGGCCATCACCCACGCCGTGTGTGTGCCTACGATTTCTGGGTTATCTTGGCCTCGTTTCTCCAGCGGTTGAAATGACGGAGATTAAAATGTCAAAGCTCCCGCTGAAGAGCTGCTCTCAGTGGAACACATCGCTCGTCTGTTGTGACAGTCTTTACCTGTTAATAGTGATTAATGGAAAGCCTCCCAGAAATGGAAGTGTCTCAGTTTTATCCCAAGCTTTGCAGCTCAGATCCCTGGCATGCGAACGCTTTAGCATTCAGCTCTCAGGAAGGCATCACTGTTCCTGATATCGTGAGTGTCGTGTTACCTGTGAAATCTGTGTTCACGGTGCAGTGACTGGTTCCCAAAGGGCCAGGTGGAGAAGACCTGGATTCATCAGCTTCGGCCATGACTCCCAGGCCCCCTGCACCTAGCAGACGTCAGATCTGAGAGGAGGAGAGAGCTGGGGGATAGGTTCCGTGAGACGAAAGGGCAGGAGACATAGGAGGGAAGGCAGGAAATGCCTGCAGTGAGACAGTGATGCCAGCTGACTGCTCTGGAAACAGGGTCTGAACAGACCGAAGTCCTGAGCTGTAATTCCGCTGACATCATCAGTCCCGACAAGATTCCAGAGCCGTCCGGCATGTTCTCCCGGAGACGCTTCACCCTGCTCCTCAGGCCTTTCTTGGCAAGACTGAGTTCCTGGGGAGCCCCTGATGCTACCTGGTTCGGGGCTGCCCTCCTGATGCCTCTGAGAGACGCCCCCCTTCTTGAAGGTGGGTTTGATGAGCGCGTGCCAGGGATAACTATTCGAGGATGCTTTGTCCTAGATGTCCGCCAGTTCTCTCTCCTTAGATGTCGTGTCGATTGCACAGGAAGCACAGGAAAGCATCCCAGAAATGTGTGAACACAATCTCTGCTTCCCCAGCTCCCTCGGTGTCGGCTGGCGCCCCGGGCCAGGGATTGTGGTGGGGGCTGTCCCCCGACTTACCCTGAGGGGGCAGCAGAGGCCTCGGGGGCTCGGGGCGGGTGGGGGGGGGGTCACACCAGGCAGCACGTCAGTGGCAGCTTGTGAGAAGTTGTGAACAGACAGACTCTGCCGACTTCTCCAGAGAAGGAGCTGCCCCTAGAGCGACCCGCCAAGGCCCAAGGTGACACGTGCTGCTGGGTCCACCCCAGGACTCACCACTGTCAGCTGGTCCAGCGCTTGAAGCAGAGATGAGAGAGCTTCCAGAACCCTCTGTGCTCTGTCATCGGAAAGGATGAACAGAATGGAATAAGCAACGACTGAACTGAGAACATTTTAAGGAAACAGAGGTGGTTTTTCCAGTAGTCATGTGTGGAGGTGAGAGTTGAACCAGAAAAAAAGGCTGAGCACCGAAGAATCGATGCTTTAAAATTCTGGTACTGGAGAAGACTCCGGAGAGTCCTTTGAACAGCAAGGAGATCAAACCAGTCCATCCTAAAGGAGATCAGTCCTGAACTTTCATTGGAAGGACTGATGCTGAAGCTGAAGCTCCAACACTTTGGCCACCTGATTCGAAGAGCTGACTCATTGGAAAAGACCCTGATTCTGGTAAAGACAGAGGGCAGGAGGAGAAGGGGGCGACAGAGGATGAGATGGCATCACCGACTCGATGGACATGAGTTTGAGCAGGCTCTGGGAGAAGGTGAAGGACAGGGAAGCCTGGTGTGCTGCAGTCCATGGGGCTGCGAAGGGTTGGACATGCCTGAGCGACTGAACAACAACCACAAATCAAAGACTTGGACTTCCAAGTGAAAGAAACCAAGGAGAAACAGTGGGTCAGCAGCCCTGGGTCCCGCAGCTGGGTTCCACTGGGACAAACTCCGTGCATGGTGAGGGCTTGCCCCCAGGAGGAGATGGGATGGCTCACGATTCACTGGCGCAGAGGAGGGAGCTTGGAGGAGGCCGTCCTGCTTCCTGTGGACCGCACAGGGCCGCGGGGAGCGGCAGCCCTGGGGCACTTGCCTGGGGTGGGTCAGAGTGCACCCCACGCCCTGACAGCTTTCGATCCACAGAGGCAGAAATAGGGCAAGACAAGACCACCAGAAGGAGCATGCCATACGTAGACCAGGGACTCAGAAGTCCTGGGGCACGTGACAGAAAGAGCCCACCTCCTCACTCTTAGGTGCGCGTGTGTGTGAGGACTTGAGATAAGCCGAGAATCGAGAGGACGACAAGCCTTGGTTGGAAGGTGGTCTCCCCCGTCACCAGCCGTGACCCTGAGACAGTTAGCTCTGTGGGGCTTGGTTGTTCATTTATAAAGGGTGGGGTGTCTCATCGGAGAAGGTATGCAGAAGATTGTTGTTGTTGAGTTGCTGCATCCTGTCCAACTCTTTACGACCCCATGGACTGTAGCCCACCAGGCTCCTCTGTCCATGGGATTCTCCAGGCAAGGATGCTGGAGTGGGTTGCCATTGCCTTCTCTAGGGGATCTTCCCGACCCAAGGACTGAACCCAAATCTCCTGTGATGGCAGGCAGATTCTTTACCACTGAGTGACCTGGGAAGCCCAGGTAGAATATTACAGCCTAATACATAGCCCTTGTGTTATACAGATCCTGAAATTACAGGACAAAGGAGAAAATATGCAGATAAAACTAAAAGCAGATGGACTCATTTGCCACAAGATCGTGTCATTGAAACACTTGGCTTGAGTTGGAGGATGTTGATCAAATATGTAAATGCTACAGAATTAACATGATGCATATTTAATCCAGTCTCAACAAGGTTGCAAGAGCTTTTAAGGTTGCCTTGTCTTCATGCACTAATTTCACTTTTAGCAATTTAAAATAAAATAATCAGAGGAGCACAGAATGATTTACGAACAGGGAGCTCATTGCAGATTAATAGTTGCAGACTAATTAATATTAATTAATTGAGAGAAATCTCAATGTCCAACAATAAGGTTTTAGTTGCATAAATGTGATATATCTCTAAAAATATTTAAGTTCATTTAAATAAGAATATTTAATGATGGGGGAAATACTCACAGTATATTACCAAGCAACCAATATATTATATAACACATCTGTTACATGTTTTGTGTGCTTGTGCCTCAGAGAGAAAAAGAAAAGAGAGAAATTTAGAAAAAGATCCTGTATCAAGGGAGTTATTACTAATGGATCTTGTGGATCATTTTAATTCCTTGTTTATACTTTTCTTTGTGTCTCAAATTTCCTATTAGAAACAGAGGGGGACTGTCCGAATGTCTCAGCAGCTTGTAAGAGTGACTAAAAGGAATGAGCAGAGATTAAACAGGATGCCACACAGTATTCTGTAGTTACCTCCAAAAAAGTTTAACTCTGTGCAAATCAAGATTGAAAAGAGGAGACAAAAAAAATCTACTGAAAAATTATTTTGCAAGAGACTTTATTTTAACAGACTGTGACCTCAATGTGAGTCATCAGTGAGACTTAAATTCCCCCAAACATTTTTTCAAATGGTCTGTTTATGTGGCCGCGCTGGGTCTCAGTTACGGCACGCGGGATCTTCCTGTGATGTGCAGGCTTAGCTGCCTTGCCCTATGTGCGAGTCTAGTTCCCTGATCAAGGACGGAACCCGAGTCCCCTGCATTGGCAGGCAGGTTCTTAGCCACTGGACCACCAGGCAGGTCCTTCCCCCAGGTGTTTCTAGGGATCTTCCTTCTTCCTCATTTTGTGAGACCAAGGAGGTTCAGGACATGTCGAAAGCACAGTAGCAGTTCTGGCGACCACATCTTAGGAGGAGCGTAGATAAGTTAGATGGTGCCTTGAAGTTATAACCAGGATGGAGAAGCTTCTGGAAACGCCGTAAGAGAAACAGCTGAAAGATCGGCGCTGGGACTGCGTGTTGAGGACTGGAAAGGTGCCTTCGGGTGTTCGAAGGCTGTTGTTGGATGAAGGGTCGGGCTTCTCAGGGATGAATCCAGAGGAAGACTTGGCCCCAGGGGTGCTGGAGGGACCCAGCACATTAATAATAACGTGAAATGTATATTCTTCTAGTTAGTAAAACATGTTCTAATTTCAATTTCAATTAACTTATGAAGGTTAAGTTTTAAAATAATGAATGAATCGAGGGTTGATTATGTCATAATCTTCTCAACAAACTTGTACGGTAACATGATGTCATATCTCATACTTCACAGTTAGACTTCATAACTCCATCAAAAGAGCATTATATTTTGCAAGAAAAAAAAAAAAAAAAGAAAAGCAGCTTCAGTTTCCCCAAGAGATTCCCTTAAACTTTGGGGTTTAAGTCATTCTCCTTTGCATGCCTAGTTTCTCACCGTCTTTCACAGCCCCTTCTCTCTGGCTGTTAATCAGTTGAGCTCCGCCACGTCTTCATTCGTGAGGTGTGTGGATTCGCTCGTGATGTGGATGGCTCTCCCACATCCCTGTGGCTGACTTGAAACCTTTCATTTGGGATTATATATCTAATATCTCCTTGGAGCTGACTCGCACCGGACTTCCCTGTATTTTTGGGTGTTTGCGACATCAGACCAGCACGGGCCGTCTGGCCAAGGAGACTTCAACCAGTGGAGGCAAAATGCTGGCCGTGCCAAGCTCTTTGCTGTTGTTTAACCGCTGAGTCGTGTCCCACTCTGCGGCTCATGGGCTGCAGCACGCAAGGCTTCCCTGTCTTTCACTGTGTCCTGGAGTTCGCTCAAACTCGGTCACTGCGTCGGTGACGCTGTCTGACCGTCTCCCTACTCTGCCGCCCTCGTCTCCTCCTCACCTCATCAGGGTCCTTTCCAGTGAGTCGGCTCTTCATTAATTACTAAGCTCTTAGTGCTTAGTGTTTTAATCCTTGGCTGATTTCTCTTTCTGTCTGAAATCTTACAGAGGCAGGGACTCGGGTGCTGAGCCTGGGGTGATGAGACCTCCACGAGACTCAGAAACAAACAGGAGCCTTGTATGAAGGCGCCCCGAGACATTCAGGGGGTGCTAAAAACTGCATCAGTGGGGCTCACTCTCCTCTCTGAAACCCTGGGCACCAGGGGACTTTCAGAGTCCTGAGGGTCCAGACTGTGAGAAGGTAGTAAGTCTTCATACTGAATATTATGCAACCAACCCAGGAAATGTGGAGAAGTCCCCTAGACTCAAGCACATGATGACTTCTGCAGTGAAACATGAATATTCATATTAAGTGGGATAAATGAGGACTAAAAATAGCCTCCTGTCACTTCAGGACAAGTTTCATCGTCAAATGAGTAAAGAAAAATGTTTGATGTGGAGGGTGTTTGGAGACTGGGGTTGGGCTTGGACTGAGGGTGTGTGGACCACACTGCGTCCGAGCCTGGGCTCATGCCTATTTATGCAGCGGGTGGTGGAGCTGAAGTTCAAACCCGAGTCTTCTGCTTCTGGACCTATGGCCTTTCTCCGAGATAATCAAGCTACACAGCCCAATCCATTCATGCCTTGGCAGGAGGCACTCACAAGAACCCCAGGGGAGACCCCCAAACATGACTGTACCTTCGGGAACTGTGCCCAATGAGGAAACACCCTTTCTGTGTTTTTCTTCGCAATTTAACCAATTCTGAACTCCTCCAATGTGGAAACGTTTCCTGATCTTCTGATTTTTCCATGGGGCTTACTGTAAAGTGCTGAGCAGTGTTGGAGGTGATAGTATTTGGGGGTGAAGAATCAGCTGAGTTTTACTGGTTGGGAGAGAAAAAGAGGAGAATTCTAACAGCCTCCCTGAGAACAGACAACAGACTCGCCTTGAATCCAGGAGAGAGAAGCAGCAGAGACCTGAAAGATGAAGTGGGAGGGTGTGTGCTCGGGGGCCTGGGTGGGTCAGACCCGTGGGACATGCGGGGGCTGGGGGGGGGGGTGCTTGCTGCCCAGCAGAGCAGCTCTGCTCTTCCTGAGGAGAGGAAGTTGCTGCAGAGGAGTTGTGAACAGAGGAGTAAGTGTCATGAATTCAGCAGGTTCCCAGAGTCTAAATAACCACTGCAGACACTTCTCTGGTGGTCCAGTGGCTAGGGGTCCAGGTTTGATTCCTGATCCAGGAACTGATCCTGCAAGCCACGTGGCACAACCAGAAAACAAAATATAACAGCCACTGCAGGCTCCAGTGTGCTCAGGGTTTGAGGCTGCATCAGTTAAGCACTTGAGCATGAACAAGAGTATATATATGTTGTTGTTCAGTCGCCAAGTCATGTCCGACTCTGTGAACCCATGGACGGCAGCACACCAGGCATCCCTGTTCTCCACTGTCTCCTGGAGTTTGCTCAAGTTCATGTTCATTGAGTCGGTGATGCCATCCAACCAGCTCGTCCTCTCTCGTCCCCTTCTCCTCCTGCCTTCAATCTTTCCCAGCATCAGGGTCTTTTCTGATGAATCAGCTCTTCGAACCAGGTGGCTAAAGTATTGGAGCTTCAGCTTCAGCATCAGTCCTTCCAGTGAATATTCAGGGTTGATTTCCTTCAAGATTGACTGGTTTGATCTCCTTGCAGTCCAAGGGACTCTCCAGAGTCTTCTCCAGCACCACAATTTTAAAGCATCAGTTCTTTGGCTCTCAGTCTTCTTTATGGTCCAACTCTCACATCCGTACATGACTACTGGAAAAACCACAGCTTTGACTATACAGACCTTTGTCAGCAAAGTGATGTTTCTGCTTCTTAATATGCTATTAGGTTTGTCATAGCTTTCTTTCCAAGGAACAAGCATCTTTTAATTTCGTGGCTGCAGTCACTGTCCACAGTGATTCTGGAGCCCAAAAAATAAACTTTGTCACTGCTTCCACTTTTCCCCCTTCTATTTACCAGGAAGTGATGGGACCAGAATGGGAAAGACTAGAGATCTCTTCAAGAAAATCAGAGATAGCAAGGGAACATTTCATGCAAAGATGGGCTTCATAAAGGACAGAAATGGTATGGACCTAACAGAAGCAGAAGATATTAAGAAGAGGTGGCAAGAATACACAGAAGAACTGTACAAAAAAGATCTTCATAACCAAGATAATCACGATGGTGTGATCACTCACCTAGAGCCAGACATCCTGGAATATGAAGTCAAGTGGGCCTTAGAAAGTATCACCACGAACAAAGCTAGTGGAGGTGATGGAATTCCAGTTGAGCTATTTCAAATCCTGAAAGATGATGCTGTGAAAGTGCTGCACTCAATACGCCAGCAAGTTTGGAAAACTCAGCAGAGGCCACAGGACTGGAAAAGGTCAGTTTTCATTCCAATCCCAAACAAAGGCAATGCCAAAGAATGCTCAAACTACCACACAATTGCACTCATCTCACGTGCTAGTAAAGTAATGCTCAAAATTCTCCAAGCCAGGCTTCAGCAATACATCAACCGTGAACTTCCAGATGTTCAAGTTGGTTTTAGAAAAAGCAGAGGAACCAGAGATCAAATTGCCAACATCTGCTGGATCATTGAAAAAGCAAGAGAGTTCCAGAAAAAACATCTATTTCTGCTTTATTGACTATGCCAAAGCCTTTGACTGTGTGGATGACAATAAACTGTGGAACTTTCTGAAAGAGATGGGAATACCAGGCCACCTGACCTGCCTCTTGAGAAACCTACATGCAAGTCAGGAAGCAACCGTTAGAACTGGACATGGAACAACAGACTGGTTTCAAATAGGAAAAGGAGTACGTCAAGGCTGTATATTGTCACCCTACTTATTTAACTTCTATGGAGAGTACACCATGAGAAACGCTGGGCTGGAGGAAGCACAAGCTGGAATCAAGATTGCCAGGAGAAATATCAATAACCTCAGATATGCAGATGACACCACCCTTATGGCAGAAAGTGAAGAGGAACTAAAGAGCCTCTTGATGAAAGTGAAAGAGGAGAGTGAAAAAGTTGGCTTAAAGCTCAAAATTCAGAAATCGAAGATCATGGCATCTGGTCCCATCATTTCATGGGAAATAGATAGGGAAACAGTGGAAACAGTGTCAGACTTTATTTTCGGGGGGCTCCAAAATCACTGCAGATGGTGACTGCAGCCATGAAATTAAAAGACGCTTACTCCTTGGAAGGAAAGTTATGACCAACCTAGATAGCATATTGAAAAGCAGAGACATTACTTTGCCAACTAAGGTCCGTCTAGTCAAGGCTATGGTTTTTCCAGTGGTCATGTATGGATGTGAGAGTTGGACTGTGAAGAAAGCTGAGCGCCGAAGAATTGATGCTTTTGAACTGTGGTGTTGGAAAAGACTCTTGAGAGTCCCTTGGACTGCAAGGAGATCCAACCAGTCCATTCTGAAGGAGATCAGCCCTGGGATTTCTTCTGAAGGAATGATGCTAAAGCTGAAACTCCAGTACTTTGGCCACCGCATGCGAAGAGTTGACTCACTGGAAAAGACTCTGATGCTGGGAGGGACTGGGGGCAGGAGGAGAAGGGGACAACAGAGGATGAGATGGCTGGATGGCATCACTGACTCGATGGACGTGAGTCTGAGTGAACTCCAGGAGTTGGTGATGGACAGGGCGGCCTGGTGTGCTGCGATTCTTCGGGTCACAAAGAGTCAGACACGACTGAGCGACTGAACTGAACTGATGGGACCAGATGCCATGATTTTAGTCTCTTTTTTTAATGTTGAGTTTTAATCTAGCTTTTTCATTCTCATCTTTCACTGTCATCAAGAGGCTCTTTAGTTCTTCACTTTCTGCCATTAGAGTGGTATTATCTGCATGTCTGAGGTTGTTGATATTTCTCCTGACAATCTTGATTCCAGCTTGTGATATAATATACACTCATCATTGGTCATGTTTTATTACAACTTGTAATTCTACTGTCTCACACGTGTAGTCTTATAACTAAAAGTTATGTGTTTACCACATCTCTTTTCTTTATAATGAGCGCCCATTGATCTCCATGTTTTGCAGATTTTTTAAAGCATGTGAATTTTCTCTCATGGCTGCTAGTTTCAGCCAGTCCTAAAATGGGATTCAGAGGCCACATGCAGTCTGAAGAGAGCAGCTTCTAAAAGCAAACTTTTTGAATCCTTCTCTCACTTACAAGCTGTGGGGGCAAGGCGCACAAGTCACAAAGCTTCCTCATCAGTAAGGTGGGGGTCTTGGCAGCACTGACCTTGACTTGCTTTGAGGGTTGAAGGGGCAGGGGATGCAGGCCCCCAGCCCTGGGTGGGCTTGTCCTCCCATGCCACGAGCATCATCGGAAGTCTTGGCTCGCCAGGCTCGGGCATGGATTCCTCAAACCAGTCACTACTGTTCCTTATGGAGCTGAAAAGTACAGAACGAGTCACGTTTGATCAAGGATGAAATTGATCACTGCAGAATGGCTAACAAGCACTGAATCATTCAAGAGGTCTTAATCACCACTTAAATATACTCAGAGCTGGCATGTAAATCCAGACTAGGTGGAGGAAAGGTTGTGGCGTGGTATACATTCACACTGAAATTCAGCAACACACCGGAAAAGCAGTAAAGCCTGCATCTTACATTGTTTCATTAAATGCTGCTTCTTCCATCTCACTTCTTACAGCCTTTTTCCTGCGGTATTGAATGTTTTCTTAATAGATTGTCAATAAAATGGTTTGCATCTATATATAAAAGGTGGATATGGCTTAGATTTTAAACTCACTAACTCTGTGTACTGCGTCTGTGGTTACTTCTGTCTTTTTAACACTGAGTTGGGAGGAAGTGCTTGGAGCAGAGGACTGTTCAGGAGCGTCTACATATGGCCCACCTCTATAGGGGCACGAGTGACATTTAAAGCAACAGGTCTGAAGTTCAAGCAAATGCGCAGTTTTTGGTGCCTGACTGTTGAAATAGTTTTTGGTGCCTGGGGCCCTGGTCTGCACGCCGAGCAGGGCGCGGTCCTAGGCTTCTGGGGAGGGGTGGAACAGCACCCGCTTTCATTCAGCTTGAATGATTTGGTTACTTATTAATAACCTTGCTCATTTTTGGTTGTTCTTTATCAGTTATTTGGTTCGGCTATTATTAGTGGACAGAATCAGAGATGAACGGCTTCTTGCACTCTTCTTTTGGACCTAAGCTAAAACAATAGCAAAATACCACCTTTTTGATATTTGAAACAGAAATACTTCCTGGGTCTGTGAAGACGACTTATTCAGGAAAATACTACATGGAGCTAAATGAACAAGTTGATCTTCATTCAGGCTTATGTTCTCAGGAATTCAACTGTAGAGTCACGCAGTGGCGTTCACATGTCTAAGAACCTCATGTCTTACATTTTGGATATTAGGAATTTCCCAAGGTTCAACGCTATGCACTCTGCGTCCAGCTGATCATTTTGCTCCTTTGCAAATATCAGTCCTTACTGAAAAGAAGTGGACGCTTCTGAAATTTTAAATAAGTCATGTGTGCTCTCTGTTTTAGTACTTGAAGTCCCGAGATGATCTAGTAAGCGTGGGTGCCTGGGCCTGCGTCTCTTTCTCCCGAAGGGCGCCCTGAGCCCTTACTCCCCTTCTCCAGGACACAGAAGGGAGGACCGCCCAGAGAAAGGCGGGCGCCTCCATCCCCAGAGCCCGAGGAAACACTCTGGTTACTCAGGAGTTAACCTTCAGGGCCTATAAATAAATTATGGATGCATTTTTAGACCACTTTGCTAAGAACAAGATGGCAGAAAATATCACAAGGCTGTCAACTCGCATTAAAGCTCAAGCCCTAGCCATATTCTGTGGGGAACACTGACAAACTATACTTTTGTCGCGTATGAAGACGCCTCGCACTGATCGGCTGGTCGGAAAGAAACTGGATTCACAGCGGTGCTGGGTGCCGGGCGCTGCGTCCCCCAAGGTGGCCCGCGCTTCCCAGGCTATGGACGGTGCAGTCGGGAACATATTTCACGGACATAAATATCATCCATTAGGGCCTTTAAAAGTGAAGATAATATCATCTTTAATGTGGATTCCATTATGGAGAAAGCTGCCCGGGACGGGAGCCGCGTCTCGGGCACCATCTGCTCGGCCTGCCCGGGTCCCCCCTCCGCGCCTAATGCGCGCGCCGCCCCGCCCCGCCGAGCCGGCCTTCGGGCCCCTGGCTCTGGAAGCCGGGCCACGTGTCTGCGCAATTGCACAAAGGAAGTGATTTAGGACATTACAGGCCGAGAAGAGGAGGGGAAAAAAATCAATATCCATCACCATCAGATAGAAGTCTTGTCACCACGGCTGTGAACCAGAACCCTCCTTCCCCCCGGCATCCCGCATCCCCACTCTGAATCCCACAGGAAAGAAACCCTCTCCCCTATGGCTCTGTAACAACCTAGAGGGGTGGGATCGGGTGGGAGGGAGGTTCCAGAGGGAAAGGACATATGTACACCTATGGCTAATTCATGTTGATGTATGGCAGAGATCAAGCCAATAGTATAAAGCAAGCATCCTTCAATTAAAAATAAAAACGTTTAAAAAAGCAAACTAACAGAGGGCAAATTTTCAGTGTATCCGACAGCATCTCCCGTTCATTCATGCACGCTTTCACTTATTCAAGAGTAGTCATGGTTGTGTCCCAGTCCTTGAGAAGCCTTTCTGTAGGAAAGCCCTTCCCGTGGACCCTGTTGTCTTGCAGGGGACAATGTCACAGCAGATCTGGGTGGATGCAGAAAGGAACAGCCTGAGGACAATCAGATTGTTTAGACCAAGAGTTCTGAGCGATGGGAAGGGTCTGGGCCAAGCCTTGGTTCCTGTAGGACCGGTGTGGATGCCGGAGGAGGAGGCTGGATGAGAGGAGGGCTGTCAGAGTCCAGGAGGGTTTGGACGAAAGTGGCTCAAGAACCTCGATCCCCAGCTGGGAAGACGCCTGCCTCAGGACACAAGACAGAGACCGGGTAGCTGGAATCTGGCCTCGTGTCCAGGATCCTGGACGACGCAGAACCAGGTCTGAGATCTGGGTGAAAGTGTGGAAAATGTCTCCAAAACGTGGGCAGAGGATGCAGAGACCCAGCCCCGGATGGGTCCTGGGGCGGCCCAGGGACAGACACGGACGGACAGACGCTGGACAGGCCTCCACTGCTTTTGTTTCTTCTCTTCCTGTTTTCCAGCCACAGACAACAGGAGCGTTGCTTCCAGAAAATGCGAGGTCACAGTCTGTAGCAGAGAGCTTGGTTTATTTCCCCGTTCTTGGCCTTTCCCCAAAGATAAGGAAGAAAAGCTCCCCCTCCCGCCCCAAGTCCTCCCTGTAGGACCAGCCTCGGCTGGGAGGATCAGATCTGGTAACTTCTGGTCCCAGGCCTGCTCCCTGGGCCACTGCTGCAGAGAGAGTGAGGCCAGCAAGGGTGGATTTAGAGCCCGGGACTCGTTCAGTTTTGGAACCTAGGAAGGAGTCGATGACCCTACTGAGGCGCTTTCCATGGTCCACCAGAAAAGGGCTTTCCTGAAAGCAGATGAGGAATCCAGAACTGTGGTGGGATTAAAGGTTTCTCCCCAGACTGTGTCCCTGCAGCCTGAGAAGCCTGCCCAACCTATGGTGTCTCCCCGCACAGTGGAGAGTTAGGGACTCCGTGAGCTGTCTGGATCAGCCACACAGGGGTTAAAGAGGGAAGCCCAGTTCCTCAGGAAATCTCCCTCTTCCTGTCTTGAAACCCCTAAGGCTCCTCCTTCAGAGGGCGGTGCCCAGCGGATTAGCTTAGGTTCTGGTCCGCAGGCCCTAGAAGTGGCCTCTGATGAACTCAGTCAAACTGGGGACACCTGAATTCCCGGTCCTCACCAGAGGCTGGGGATGGGGCCGCTCCGGGAATCTCAGCAGTGAGCGATCACGGTCAGTTCCTGGGGCTCGTCTCGGGGGCCGCCACCAGAGGCCAGCGCCCTAGCCGCCCACGTGAGCTCACCTTACAGGCGCGCAGGAGACAGGCTCTGGGCCCAATGTTCACCTCGTGATCACCAGCGGACCCACCCGTGGGCCAGGGACTGACGATGCCGTGATGAAGCCAGTCCGCTGCAGGTGGCTACCTTGTGGGCAGGAAGTGGGATGTTTCCTTATCGAAGCAGGTGGTGGTTGGTGACATGGGTGAGGCCATGCGCATCTTCCTCTCAGCTACCGGCACCCTGGACATGCCCCTCTTCCTGCTGGTCCCCCCTCAGTGACATAACGTGGCTCCCCTGTGAGAAGCTGCCAGCGGGCTCACTTCCTGACAATCAGAAGAAAGCTCCGAAGTCACACACAGCTCTGCGCTGCTGTTGAGGCTGTGGGGTCAGAGCTCTGAGTCTGGGAGCCCTGGATGGTGGGCACTCCGCCCTAATTCTAACAGCATCCTGCCCTGCTATTTGGCAAAACATGGGATAAAGGGTGACTTTTCCCCAACATCAATGCATGCCTCGATCTTTTAAAGTCAACAGAAAGAGGAAATACTTTTTAAATCGTATGCAATGGTGCGAGTGAAGCCTCGTGGCCGCGGCTGGCCTCCAGGTTGGTGTCCACTGCGCGCATCCTTCTCACCCGGCTCTCCGTCTGCCCCCATGTAGTGGGGCGGCTTTCCTTGGCAGGTGTGACCCCAGCGCTGATTCCTGTGGTCTGGGTCTTGGCGTTTCTACACAGGGCTGTGGTGCTTTCCCACCGCCTCTCTCATTGAACCTGTTAATACAAGGATGGATCCCATGAATCCTTGTATGCCACCCATGTCCCTCACTTCTATCTCAGGCAGAAATCTTACTTCTCCTTTTCCCCCAGTTAATCTTGGATTACCTGATGGTGTAGTTGCAGACTCAGTTTCCAGTTCAGTAGGGAAAACCCTGTACCCTGGAAGCAGAGTCCGCCCCTTCAGAGTGGACGCTGCAGAGACTAGAGCTGGTGTGTGACTGTGGGGACAGGAAATAGGAGACTGAGAACTTGACCTTGAGCTGGGCGCCTCTTCTCCACCACGGCACCCTATGTTGTTGTGAGAGGGCACGAGGGAGGTGCTGGGGGAGAATATGTCCCACAGAGAGGGCGACCCCAGATGGGGGTGGCTGGTCACACACCATACCTCAGCCTCCTTTTGTAGAATCCAGATTCTAGGGCTGCCTCCTCGGGCAAGGCTGGGGAGCGGACTCTGTGTGTCCCTCTTGTCCAAGAATGTGAGAGGTCTACCTGTCACAGCGTAGACCCCAAGGTGACCTTGCCCACTGCTGCCCAGGGGACACCTGAGCGGGGGCCTCTGTAGAGAGGTCTGCAGCTGCCTGATGGAGAGGGCAGGACCCAGAACCAGGGCCAGTGGGAAATGACCTCCAGACTAACCCACCTTAGAGTCTCGGTGTCCAGCAGGACCCTGAAACCAGAGTGTCCTGGGGACGCAGAGGAGACGCAGAGGCAGAGGGCAGGGCAAGGGCCGCGTCCCGGGAGTGCCCATGGAAGAGCCTGGCTGTAGTCTCTGCGCCGCCTCCTTTGACTTTCACGTCCAGTCGAATGATGGCGTTGTGCTCATCTCTGCCGTGCAGCGGAGTGGCTGAGCTACACACACGCCTTTCCACATTCTGCTCCATTCTGGTTCACCCCGGGAGCGTGAGCATGCTTCCCCGCACTGCACAGCAGGGCCTTGCTCTCTGTCCATCCTGTGCAGGACAGTTGCCTCTGCTAACCCAAAACTCCCCTTCCAGTCCCTACCGCAACCACTTTCCTGAGGAGCAAATGCCAAGTGTGCCCCGCCCACAGCCCGATGTGCCCAGCGGGCTGACCTGGAGCAAACCGTGACTTTAGGGGCAAAATTAGATCATGGAGGCAGCCACCCTGCCTGCCTTTGTCTGAATCAGTGAGGTTTTCACATCTGTTTGCGTGGTGGTCACTGTTACAGCGTTACCCCTAGGCCCATGCATGTGTGCGAGTGCATGTGTGTGTGCGTGTGTGCACGTGTGTGTGTGTGTGTGTGTGTGTACATGCAATTGACCAAAGTAGGAACTGGATTTGGGGGCAGTGAGTGAGGTTGACACTTGGTGAGGGGGAGTATGTTTAATCCTTTCTCAGGACCATGGGCTCCTCAGACAATAGCCCTTCTCCTGGCCGCTGTATGTTCCAGTCACCATGGAGATTGCCGACTGGTGCCGTGGCGATGGTGACCATCTCTGTGTTCTCTGCATTTGCCTTCATTCCAGCAATTGCCTTGCACTTAGGAAACACCTGTAGGGAGAGGAAATAGGAATCCGTACTAGACATTGACGTTGGGCACTTGAGCAGTAAATGCACTTCTGTTAAGGAAGAAGGTGAATTTGGAACCAAATCCACTCTGCTTACACAGAATCGAGCAGCTCCCACACCGAGACGAGTGGATCTGAGGCTATGCTGTGTTTTCAGGCCTCACATGTTAGAAAGAAGCAGCTGGAATGGAAGGCCCTCAGAAATCTTGTTGACGTGGAGCTTACTGTCCTTTGAGTAGAACCCTGACCCGCAGGGGTCAGTTCTGTTCAGGTTTTGAGTCTCCAAGGAATCTGAACCCTCAGGATATCACTCTACAAGTTCCCTTTTTACTTCTCCTGGGATTTAGGTGGCTTTTTAACATTAGTTTTGGGTTTCCCTGGTGGTCCAGTGGTTAAGAATCCACCAGCCAATGCAGGGGACGTGAGTTCGGTCCCTGGTCCAGGAAGACCCCACGTGCCTCAAGGCAGCTATTCTGGACGCAACCACTACTGAGCCCTCGCGAGGGCTCTAAGGTGGTGCTCCACAGCCAGAGAGGAGCCCCCGCTTGCCGCGACTAGAGGAAGCCTCTGTGCAGCAGTGACGACCCCGTGCAGCCAAAAAAAAAAATTTTTAATTAAATCAGATTGGTTTTGATGTGGATGGTATCCTGAAACTTCCAAGGAATTTGAACTGTGTCCTGGGTCTTTAGGAGCGAAGGAGTTGGAAAACATGAAATCAGGGTCTGCCCACTGCATAAGAGGCTGCACTCCAGGGGCACAGGTGTCTCAGAGACCTTGCAGGGAGCCAGAGGGGTGAAGCCTGCTTGGAAGTGCAGGGAAGCTTCCTGGCCCAGGGTAAGGTCATCTGAACTGACAGACCAGGCGGTCACCATACGTGGTTCATCCTGGCCGAGGCCCGGCCAGTCTCCCCAAATGCTACCAGGAAGCCCACTCAGGATTGGATTCCACACGGATGGGGGCTGTTTACAACAAAGCAGCTGTGTTGGTGACAACTTCGGAGGTCGAGTCGCTCGGGCAGACGAGCCTCCAGCAGCTGCCGCAGGCCTGCCCACTGCTCTGCGCGTGCAGGGTGACCTGTGCCGTGTCCCCAGGAGAGGGCACAGAGCTCCAGGTTCACGTCCAGTGTGGGGCCGGGTGGTGGCTTGCAGGCACCTGGTGGTTTCACCGGCTTCTCTGGTGCCCTGTGTGTGGGAGGAGCTGTTTTCACAGATGGGCTGTTGAGAAACACCCGTCAGCTCACTCATAAAAGGCCTGTGCCCTGAGCTCTCTGGGTGGTGAATGTGGGTTTAGTCAGGAAAGGCTGGTAGGCTGAGATGAATCTTGGCTCCGTGGTCCCAGGTGAGACCTGGAGGTGAGACCCTCTGCATCCGTCCCATCTGTGACATATGATGGTTCCCAGGACACTGTCCAGGTAAATCCTCACAGAGCCTCTCCATGGGGTGGTGGGCCCTGCGTGGGCACCCCCTCTTCCCAGAGGGGCACCCCTTGCCCTGCAGGCCTCTGGAAACTTCCTCACGTACCCCTGGAAGACCAGGGCATCAGGCTGGGCCTGAAGCTAGAGAAGGTTCTCACTCCTTCCAGAATGCACCCCGCCAAGCTAAACCCCAACCAAAGGTAGGGAGACTCCTGGCCAGGCTGCACTTCCCCTGCATTTGGTGGCCCCAGGCTGATGTTTTTTCTTTCTTTCTTTCCCGCTCAGAGATGAAGCGGTGTTCCCAGGAGGGCAGGGAAAGCCATGTGCTCCGAGAGGCCCGACCAGTCTCCCCAGATGCTGCCTCCCAGGGCTCTTCCCCGTCTGTGCTCCCAGCTCTGGGGTTCAAGACTCAAAGGAACCTTTCCACCTGTCTGACCTCCAGCTCCAAAGTTGAGAAGGGTTGCTTCCCACAGTGCACCGTGTTGGTCTCAGGCGCGAAGCAGAGCTTTAAATCCTAGGGATCAGCCGGGAAACGAAGGCGGCAGCGTTCTCCAGCGAGGGTGAGGACCTCGGGCCGTGTGTTCCTTTCATCTCCGAGGGGCGGCCGCTGCTGGTGTTTCCCCTTCCTGAGAACTGGGCACAGGACTCGGGACGCTCCATGTTTCACAGGGGAAAAGAGAGAAGCAATTACAGACTGAAATAATCCCAGTAAACAATTATTTGATAAAATGATGAATCTACATAGATTTCCAAGTCACATATCATAAGATTATTAGAGTGCAGGAATTCTGAATAGTAACACAGACAATGGGCGATATTCAAAGTTTAGGTAAATAAAAACAATCATTTTCCCTTGCAGCGGCAAATGGTTCAAGTAAATATATGGGAACAGGGAGACACTCGTATGAAAAACATTAATTAAGTAAATGGTATTTGGCGGGAGGCGGGGGAGTCAGGGTGGTTCGGGGGAGGACAGAGAAGCAAGCCTGCCTCTCAGTCACCCCACCAGCTCTGCCTTAAAGAACCTGAGAAAGATGGATGCGTTACCTGTATATGTAGAACCCCATCTCTTTGCTGTCCACCTGAAAGGAACACGATGCTGTTCATCAGCCGTGCGGGGTACGTGCGGGCTCAGTTGTTCAGTCGTGTCCGACTCTTTGTGACCCCATGGATTGTAGCCCACCGGGGTCCTCTGTCTATAGCATTCTCCAGGCAAGAACGCTGGCCTGGGTAGCCCTGCCCTCCTCCAGGGGATCTTCCCCACCCAGGGATCGAACCCACGTCTCTTACGTCTCCTGCACTGGCAGGTGGGTGGTTTACCACTAGCACCACCTGTGAAGCCCCCAACTGACTGTCCAATATAAAATAAAAATTAAGAATGATGTCCGCGTCGTCAGGCTGCATAGATGGGTAGGTCACGCATGGCCTTCCTCCTTGGAAGGGCCTGGGTTTGCTGGGCTGCAGAGATCCACTGAGAGAGGAGGAGTCAGGAGGTGGCAGAATGTTCCAGAAGGAGATGGATGGGAAGGGCTGGCTCTGAGCCGGTGAGGTGCCTGGTCCAGAAGAGTGGGTAGGAGGGCTGGCTTTTCTCTGCTTTCCGTGAAGCACCAGGATAGACTCCCCTAGCCCTTTTTATAAAGCGCCATGCCCACGGAAGAAAAAATTCCTTTTTCTTGATACAGTTTCCTGTCTGACTCTTTTTTTTCTTCCCAGTTTTAGGCTTGTCTTCTCTCTGGGGCCAGCCCCAGAGATGCTTTTGATGATTCCCCGGGACTCTTCTCTTGCTCAGTGCTATCCGCTCCCAAGAACTCTCGCGGGAGTCTGTGGCTAACGTCATGCGATCTGAGACGCACACGGTCCGGAGCTGTGTCACTCTGGGTGTGTCGCTGCCAGAAACAGCTCCCGGGCACACACGGCGCTTGGCCGGCTTGCTCTGCCCTCAGCCCCGTGTGGGGTTGGTGGCAACAAGTCTGTCACCATGAAGGGCTCTCTCAACAACCCCGGGAACTCTCCGCCAGGCTCCAGGAAGCTGTCTGCCTGAGATTCAGCTCTTATGGAGTGTGACCCGAGGCCTTGGGTGCTGGCAGAGGTAACACCATGAGAAGGATGGAGTCAGTCATTCACACGTACTTGTGGACTGGCCAGACCGTAAGATCACTTGATTGTCTCTGTGGCGTCCATCACTGGCTAGAGCTGGCTTGCATGGTTTATGAGACCCCCCAGTCAAGTGTCCAGGAGTATCTACACCACAGAAATGGGCAAACGCTGTGAATCAAGCCCCCCAGCCCCGGCCCACTTCACCTGCCCGTCACTGAGACGCCGCGGTGGCAACACGTTGCGCTGGGGAACGTACGTGGCGCAGATCTGCGATTCCCGGCTCTGGCAGTGTGGGGTCGTGAGGGTTTGGCGGGTGAGATCTGATCTGCGAAACACCCAGGTAATAACAGGCCTCTGGCTTCTTTCCTCAGCATCAGCGTCTCCTTAAGCCTGCTTCCTGAAGGTGTTAAGTTCGGGATCAGAGGTGGGAAGAGAGTGCTGTCTGTCTTTCATCTTCTGAGTTTCAGGCACCCTGCGGCCCCACTGTGAATTAACGTGCCTTTGTTTGTCTTTACTCTTTGGCCTCAAGTGGATAACAAAACATTTTCACGAGACTGTGCACTGGGAAGGAATTTCCTACAATGTTTCAGAATCGGTTAGCCCTCAACCACTAATAGATGTCATGAATTCTTTAAGAACTCTTGGGGTTCCTTAACATCCTCTAATTTTGTTGGTTGCGTGCGTGCAAAGTCACTTCAGTCATGTCCAACTCCGTGTGATCCTGTGGACTGTAGCCCACCAGGCTCCTTTGTCCTTGGGATTCTCCAGGCAAGAATACTGGAGTGGGTTGCCATGCCCTCCTCCAGGAGATCTTCCCAACCCAGGATTGAACCTGTGTCTCAGATCTCCTGCACTACAGCCGGGTTTTTCACCACTCGCACCACCTGGGAAGCCCAATACCATTGATTAGATCCAGCTAATTAAACCAAATACTTCTGGTCCTCCTCCCTAAATTGTCAGATATTTCAAATAGAAACATTGTTTTGGACTAAAGTGTCTGGATTTGCTTCCCTTGGCCACATGATGCTTCCTGTTAAGACCCAGATTGGCTTATTTGTCCTTTCTTGCCTCTTCTAATTTTCTAGATTAACTTCCCACAGAACAGAAGCCCTCTGGATCTATTCTTCCTCCCTAAGAGCCTCACTGTCTTGTTCTTTGTCTCCTCTGGAAAGTTGGAGGAAATTCCCTTTAAACAACTTTAGATTAAAGAAAGCCACCATTTTCCATTTCCAGCTCTGCAACTCACCAGCATATCAGACTGTGCCCAAGCAAATAAACATCGCTGGGGGCCAATTGCCAATCCCAGACCTGAGCCTCCCAATGGATGGAGCAACAGACCAAGGCTGTGCCCGGCCAACTCATGTCACCAGGCAAATGCCAGGGTCCGAATTGGTATCTGCACACCCGCCAGACCTGGCCCGTCCCTGCACAGCTCAGCCCAGTGTGAGGAGGCATGGCTAGAATTACCTAGACTTCCAGATAATCTTCTGACGCCTTCCTCCTGGGAACATTACTCCACGAGGTCACTGTATACAGTGGGGTGCTGACGTGGGGTCCAAATGAGCTGCAGTGACACGGGGAGATTCACCCCAGCCAGGGGAGCGTGGGCAGGTACGGTCAGCTCATCTGACATTGCGTTGACCGCAGGGCAGGGTCCTGGCGAGGCGACAGCACCTGCTGTCACCAAGGATGAGTCCTGAAGGCTGAGGGGGACTCACCCACTGGCAAACAACCCCTAATCGTTTCACAACAAATGACATCACATCACTCAGACACGGTCTCTCTGGCGCTCTTTCCCCAGCATTAGCTCAGTCGGTATCTGCCTGCAATGTGAGAGACCTGGGTTCACTTCCTGGGTCGGGAAGATCCCCTGGAGAAGGAAATGGCAACCCACTCCAGTATTCTCGCCTGGAGAATCCCATGGACAGAGAAGCCTGGCGGGCTACAGTTCGTGGGATCACGAGAGTCAGACACGACTTGGTGCTATCTTTCTTTCTTTTCTTTCTTTTCCCAACAAAGGCAGACAGAGTGGAGGGATGACCACCATCCGCCCACAGAGAAGAGTCTGCAGGTGCGATCAGGGGCTCGTAGGGGAGGGGCTGGAAGGGACCCTGGGGACCGCGCATCTCTGGGGACCAGGGCGACTGATGCTGCCATCCCTGACATCGCTCAGTTTTGTAAATCACTTGACGTTCATAATAAGATTCAGAAGGCCCCCCACATGCTCCAGAATAGATTAAAACACAGTCTCAGCTGACTGCAGTTCCCAGTCATCGCCCAGGAGGTAGTGGAGTGGTTACCCCTCAGAGAAGTCACCCCAGTGAGGAAGACATGGTGTGCACACACAGGGACGTGCCTGCAGTGTAACGGTTCAGAGCTGGGAACAGCCAACGGGCAACCAAGTGGTGAGTTAGGGAGCCTCTCGTGAAATGGGCTGAGCACCCAGCTGCTGCCTTCAGGGTGCAGCCTTTATAAAGGACCTGGTATCTCTGCGATCTTCTGTAGGCTACTCACCTAGAAATCAAGACCCTGTGACATTTCCCTCTCTGGTCTTGTCTACCCTGCATATTTTGAAACCATGGTTCTTTAATTCAGTTAGCAGCAAAATGAGTGGAGGAGCTTATTAAAACCACAGATACTTAGGGACATATTGTTGGAGAATCTGATTCACAGGCGAGGGTGGCCCAGGCATCTGGATTTCCACTAAGGCTCTTGGTGAGTCTCACGTGGCTGGTTAAGAGACCACGTGTCGAGAAACACGGCCCTGGACGAGGGGTCTGAGTGGCCCTGGGGGGAGATGTCACAGGTCCACTCGTCTGGAGGGGAGATAGGAGGGCGTGTCTGGGGCAGGTGGGCGGAGGGGGGCAGGTGGGCAGAGGAGGCGGGGGCACACAGCTAGCCCCCCGGGGAGCTGGAGCAGGGTGGCCCTGTGAGGTGTCCAGAGCTGGAGGCAGGGGCAGGGTCAAGGGAAGGCGCTGTGTTGCTCTGCCAAGGACGGAGGTTGCTCCCAGAAGGAGCCGTGACCTTGAACAGGGCAGCGAGGCTTGCTGAGACGATTCCCAACAAGTCAACACGAGGACCATCTGCAGGCACCCCCTCCTCAAAGCGGGGGGTCAGGGTCTGCGTCCTGGTGCAGATCTGGGCGGTGCACTCACATCCGGCACAGCGCGGGGCGTGGAGTTTGGGATTCCCACTGGACCACACTTTCTTCCTCCCCGAGGCTTCCTTCCCTCCCTCTCTTCAGCTTCTCTCAAGCTCAGATTTTCTTAGTTTAAAATACAGCACCCCCTTCCCTCCACAATACTCCCTGCACCATCTTCTCTTGATCAACTGCAAGTCAGCATCCTTATTCCTCCTCTGATATTCTCAGTCACAAGCAGTATGTACATTATTTATCATAAACTTGTTTATTTGACCCCAGTACAACCCTGTTTTCTCAAGTCAAGAATTTAAGTCATTAGGGTCCAGACCTGAGTTCCGTATGAGGCATGGAAAGCCTGGTCCCTTTGGGAGTAAGCCCGGAGGAGACGCTTCCCTGAAAAGCTGTAGGGCTTGGGCTGACCCGGACAAACCGCATCCCAGGAGTGACCTCGAGGAGGGACCTGGTGAACATTGCTGACGTGCTGGGGTCCCAGGAGACTAAATGGGCAGCTTATCTGCTGGGTCACCTTATGCTAAATCCAGCTTGAGTCATTGACAGAAATAATAAAATGAGGCATCTGTGGATTCAATTAAGCATAAGGGAACCCTGATGGGCACACACAGGAGAGGCTGAGAGTTAATAACCCGTGAGCGTGCCGAGGAAGTGAGCGGGGACTGAAAGCAGGTTAGCGAGTGCTGACTTGTGTTAGAAAGGAAAGCTCCCATGTCTGGATGCTCGCACAGCTGACGGGTCTCCCAGTTTCCTCCAGCATCCCTTCCTTCTGCTCCTGCAACCAGGCTACACGCACCACCTGAGGATATACCACGCCATGGGCCCCCATAGGGACTGCAGATCCTAGACGTGGGAAGGGAGGAGCGAGAGAACAGTAGGGGAAAGCCCCGTGCCCACGTGTGGGGACCCAGTGTTGCTAGGGTCTTGAAAACTGCCTGTACTTGTTCGGGGTCTCACTTCATTTTATGCGTGCTGAGGATGCAGATAGCTGCGTTAGTGCCACACAGTTATTCTGTAGATGAGGGAACAAGGGCAGCGGCATTTACACAACCTCCTTGTCACACACGTCCTTCCGGGACAGACCAGGACAGACGGCAGGATTCCTGCTGCCATGTCTGCACAGCACCAGGCTGCCTACCTGATCTAGCCCGGAAGAGAAACCTCCTGGGAGTTGTCAGTGAGACAGGATTCCCTGTGGCCATGGTGGGCTTGAGTCAAGTTCCTACGGGAAAGGGTGTGTAATTATTTCATCCCTGTAACCCTGGTGGCACTTAGAGTCAGCAACCTGAGAGTATTATTTCTTTTCTGCAGATGTGTCCTAAATCCTCAACGCTATTGTGAGTCCAAAGGGTCAGAGGGCGTGACTCAGCTCCCACCCAGGTCAGCCCTGGCATGTGGGTGCCCAGTGGTGGTCACGGGCGGAGGTAAGGTCTTAATAATCAGTCTGCACACAGCATTAGCAATGTTGTTAATGGTTGTAGTAGACACGTGCTTGAGGATGGTGGTCGTCATGGAGAACGGGTGGAAAGCCATCAGGGATACTCAGCAGGAAGGCACTCTTATAAAGGCAGCAGTTTTCCCAAGGAGACATCCAAGTGAGGACAATTAGTCTGTAAGAGCCATGTACGTTTTTTCAACAGATTTCAGATGAAAAGAAAGGAAAAGGAAGCACGGAGCGAGCGCGTGTGTGTGCGTGTGTGTGGACGCGGTTGGCTGCTAGCTTTACATGGTTTCCAAAGAATGCCTTTAGTAAATCGAGACTTTGCAGGTCCAACCTGCTTAGATTCAGTTTGGACTGTGGGCAGACTTGCAGCACTTCCGTCCTCCACTGTTTTCTGATGTTTTCCATCTCTCCCTCTCTCCAATCCTATGTTACATGTTGGCCGCGAGATAACAGAAAAGGTTAAGTTCACGGTGATCCATAATTATGGAGAACCAAAGCTTCCATGCCAGAGTAACGAGATTAACACCTTTTTGACAGAATTTAATAATATGGTTTTATAATATTTAATTTTGTTCAGAAAATATCTCCCAGTAGGAAGCCTTTTTTCCTTTACTTACCTAAACATTATTCCTTTAAAACAATTTCCTGGCACAGAGAATTTATTATGTAGACGCGTGATCTGGTTCTTACGGGCCTCGGCGGGGAGGGATGGATTAACGTCAAGCTACTTTGGACATTCAACTGAATTTGACAAGCAGAGTCATCAGCCTACTGTAAATAAGGGCAGTTACATCCAGATTTGTCTCATTTTAAGGATGATGGACGAAAGGGAACATCATTTCTCTCAGATAATAAGGATTCTACTTCCGCGTCCTTTGCACTGAAGTGGGAAGCAGTTTGCCACGGTAATCCGTCCTCCCCATGGGTCTCAACAGTCTCACTACATGTCGGAGCATTTCTGCTAAATGACCTACTTACTCGCTTTAGCACCGCACACAGTGATTGGCATTCACAGGAAGTTCCTGGTGGAATCTTCTTGCTAAAGTCCTGCTGGTAGAACCAGTGAACGGAATTTGGTTCTGTTGACTCTCTTCCTACCCGGCTGGAGTGGACTCTTCCTAAAGAGGAAAGAAGGAAGGAATTCCACTTTCCTCAAACAATGATGTTAGTAGGTTGAACGGCCTTTCATCAGTCTTCAAAAATTATTTCTTTAGAAAGGGCTAAACAGAACATCCTCAGACACATTGCACAAAAGGGAAACAAGAGTTTCTGGATTCTCCCTTGGCCAGAGTCCCTCCTCCTTGCCTCTTCCTCCCTCTGGTACCCACTGTGCTGCAGGAAGTGACCTGGTGAGTAATGATGCCTGAGGGGCCACCCTGGAGACGTTGGCTGGGCAGGTGCAGGAGCACCTCGGCTCCAGCTCTGAGCTGGTTGTCGTTGAAGGTTGAGATCCAAATCCAACACATCTTCCCCACCCATCTTTCCTCCCAGATTGCTTGTCAGTACGTAGCCCCATAAAGAAGGCTGAGCACCAAAGAACTCATGCTTTTCGACTGTGGTGTTGGAGAAGACTCTTGAGAGTCTCTTAGACTGCAGGGAGATCAAACCAGTCAATCTTAAGGAAATCAACCCTGAATATTCACTGGAAGGACGGATGCTGAAGCTGAAGCTCCAATACTTTGGCCACCTGATGTGAAGAACCAATTCACTGGAAAAGATCCTGATGCTGGGAAAGATTGAGGGCAGGAGGAGAAGGGGACAACAGAGGATGAGATGGTTGGGTGGCATCACCGACTCAATGGACGTGAGTTTGAGCAAGCTCCAGGAGGCAGTGAAGGACGGGGAATCCTGGCGTGCTGCAGTCAATGGGATAGTCAAGAATCAGACACAACTTAGGGACTGAACAATAGCAACCACATGGCCCCATGGAGAGGTTCAGATGCAGTCATCTCAGAGGGAAAACTCCTGTGAAGAGGTCAGAGCTGGGGAGAAAAAGGATGAAAGAGAGGCTGGTGGTCCTGGGGTGATAGACTGGGGCGCATCTCACCTGTAGGACAGGATGCAGAAAGCATTGAGTGCCTTCTCTTCCTCTTCCTCCCGAAGCCTCCCAGTCAGGCTCTGTCCACATCCACGTTCAACCAAAGTGCCATCAGAAGAGGTCCTGTGAGTAGTAAGTGGCAGGGCCAGTTTCTATTCCAAGAAGAGGGAAATAAATATGGAAAATCGATGAACAAGTGCATCTAGTAGTTTCTGTATGTGAATCCAGCCCTTTGAGGGAGTCCTTGCTAAGTGGGGTGGCGGGCGCTGTGCTGAGCCTTGGCCCTGCACAACCCAAGTGCACAGCTCAGCCAGCCTCTCTTCCCGGCCACCGTGAGGGGCCCCCAGAGAGGGCAGAGACTCGTGGGGGCAGAGTGGAAGCTACACTGTGCCCACGTGGGGACCACCACCTGTAGCTGGTGGGCTGGCTGTGCTAGAAATGGTGGCAGCCTCGGCGAGAAGGACCTGTAACTCTGTGCTTCCTGGATACAGCCAATGTCGACACAATGTGTATCGCCCCCAAAGTTAAAACAGTCAAGGTGTGGACTGTACCTAAGGAGTGGCCGAGCAAAGGTTAGGTATAAATGCTGGACAAGCAGACCCTTCCTCTTGCCAACACAGAGAAATAGGCCTCAGGGGCCCTCATTTGATGACTCAATAGTTAGAACTTGGCCACTTCCTCAGCTGAGCCCCAACCCTACCTGTGACATGACCGCTATGATTTATGACTCAAAAGACCTTGTAAGGAGCAGCATTTTGTAGTTCATGAGAAAGTGGTAAATTATGATTTCTATAGGGCTTTCAAAGGGAGCTCCTGGATGTCGTAAGAGGGGCCCTAGAGGTTAATTGGCAGGACTGATGCTGAAGCTGAAGCTCCAATACTTTGGGCTCCTGATGCGAAGAGCCGACTCATTGGAAAAGACCCTGCTGCTGGGAAGGATGGAGGGCCAAAGGAGAAGGGGACAACCGAGGATGAGATGGCTAGGCAGCATCACAAATTCAATGGACGTGAATCTGAGCAAACTCTGGAAGATAATGAAGGACAGGGAAGCCTGGCGGGCTGCAGTCCATGGGGTCACAAAGGATCAGACACGACTGGGCGACTGAACAACAACCCAGAGGGTAAAGGAGTGTCCAGGGCAGGATTCTAGGAATAATCCCTCCCATCTGCAGGCTCAGTGGATCTGTTTTGTATGCTGGACTTCCCTGCGAGGTTTCCTCTGAAGTGTGTGGTGTCTTTGATGAGTCCAGCTTTCATGATTTGCTTGAGTACAGGAGATGGAGCATTTTGTCTGAAGTGTCTCTTGGCTTCTGCGTGCTCTCCTCTCCACAAGTGGTCTCAACATTGTCCTGAGGGCAGTTTTCCAGTGACCTTAGGCCCCTGGAAGTTCCTGCCAGGCCCCTGAAGGATATACCTGCCAGATATCCTTCAGGAAGCCTCATGCAGCTGCTCTTTCGTGGCCATTATCTCCCAGCCGCTGTGCTCTGTGCACACGTGCCCTGGATACCAGAGCAGAAGCAGCAGCCAGCTGGGGTGAGCAAGGAGGACGCAGCGGAATGGCCTTCGCCACTCTCTTGGAGGTAGTTTATGCACGTGTAACATACCATTGCTTGAATTTTTATCGGGGTATAGTCGATTTTCAATGTTGTGTTAGTAAATTTGCTCTGCTCTACAGCAAAGTGACTCAGTTATACACACATATACGTCCTTTTGTACATTCTTTTCCAGTATGGCTTATCACAGGATACTGAGTATTTTCCGAGTACACTCTACAGTAGGACCTTGGTGTTTATCCGTCCTATATGTAATAGTTTGCATGTACTGACCCCGAGCTTCCCACAGTCTGTTCTCTCTGCGGTGAGCCTGTTGCTGTCTTGTAGATGAGATCATTTGTGTCCTGTTTCAGATTTCACATATAGGCGACACCATATGACCTTTGTCTCTGTCTGGCTTGCTTCACTTAGTGATCATCTCTGGGTCCATCCACGTTGCTGCAAATGGCATTGCTTCATTCCTTTATGGCTGAGTGGCATTCCACTGTGTATACATACCACACCGTCGTGATCCAGTCGTCTGGCGGTGGACATGTCTTGACTGTTGTGAACAGTGCTGCTGTGAGCGTTGGGGCACATGTATCTTTTTGAATTGTAGGTTTGTAGGATATACGTGGGGGAGTGGGATTGTCGGATCATAAGGTAACTCTAGTGTTAGTTTTTTTGAGGAACCTCCAGACTAGTTTCCATAGTGGCTGAACCAGCTTACATTCCTTCCAACAGTAAACTACTTGTGTTTTTAATAGAAAAGCTCACATGAATCTAAGGTAATTCCGTCACTGAAAAGTTTTTATCAGTGATGATTAATGAGTCATGATCATGATCACAATAATACCAGTTACTTTTAATGACATAAATGCCTGTTGTTAGGGGTATTACTAATCATACTGACAGCAGCAGCATCTATTTAGTGCTTACTATGTGCCAGGCACAGTTCTAACCACTTTGTTGTAACAACTCATTTGATCTTCCCGGCAGTTCTTTGAGATCAGTACTACTAATAACTCAGTTTTGTAGATGAAAAACCAGAGTCACAGAAGTAAAGGGATTTGCCCAAGGCCCCATGGCTAAGAGGTGGTAGAGTCTGGTGTCTACCCAGGCCATCTGCCTACCCTCTGCCGTGGTGGCAGGTCACAGATACCATGGTTGTAATATGACAGAAAACCTTGCTAATATTTAATGGACCATCTGTTGCTCTCGAAGAACAAGGAATTTCAGGATAAGAGAAAAGAATGCTGGTCTCCATAGTTTTAATTGCTTGTGTATCTCCTTTAAAGGGAGATTGTGGGCCAAGGAATACATCTTACAGAGATCAGGTTTGACACTGTGCTTATGCTCTGTAGTTAAAGCCCTGCATCTGGCTGGAACCTGCAGAGTTTGCCTGAGGAGGCCTGTTGAAGGCCTGGGGCTCCAGGAGACAAGCCACAGAATTTGGGAGCCACTGCCCTGGCCACACACAGTAGCGTGGCAATGGAGGGCTCAGGCCCTGTCACATACCTGGAACAGAGGGTTGGATGGAGCTGTCTCACGCTGACCGGTTTCCTGGAGATGGCACAAGAGATCACAGGCCTGTGACGTCACAGTTTGTATTGGAATGTTTGCAGTAAATGGTACCCACTCATGCAGCTGGTGGTGCAGTGAAGCCATCTGTACCTGCACCCCCACCCCCACGGCAGGAGTAGGCGATGGTGACCCCACATCTTAGGCAAGCATCTGGGTGTGTTATCATGCCCGTTTCCTAAGCTCACTGGGCTGTGAGCTCCTCAGGGTAGGAACCCACTACATCTCTCCTGTGCATAGAGTCCCCAGAGCAGGGTGGATGCCCAGGAAATAGTTCCCAGGGAAATGGTTCAGTCAGTGGAAGTTCAGAGGGAGGAGATCCCCGGGATTTAGGGGAACAACTTTATGGATGAGCGATGTGAGCTCTAGAAGCAATATTTGTGGCTGTATTGATCCAAGGCTTCCCTTAGGGAAAGTGAACTTCTTCATAAAGGTTCCTTCAGCCAGCAGGGATTGCAGGGGTTTTAATATTTTTAATCCCTTTTTAAGATTTCCTTCCACAATTTTAAGAGTGCTCTAGGACATTCTAAGAGCGGCTAACCAAAGGTGGATAGGAAGCTCAAATGCATTCCCAGGGAGGGATGTCCATTCTAGCTGTTGTATAACCACTGGTGTTAGACTCCCTCCCACTAAGAATGCTATAAAACCCATGAGCAGGAATTGGGGGGCAGTGAGAGTAACAAGACTGAGAAGCTTTCGACCTAACAAGGTTTTGGTGAACCCAACATGGAGTGCCAGATTAATGATGGCCCATTAGGGATCCTTTGTGAGGGAGAAATGACCAGTCATCAGCAGGAAACTTTCAAGAGAGGGCGTGATGGTGGGCTAAAATTCGAAGACCCTGAGCTAGCAGCTGCCACCCAAATATACTCACCTGAGAAGAAGGCAAGTCCTTGTCTGAAGGGTGGTCTGAGCAGCACACACCATGGCTGCCACAGAGGCTGGACAGGGAGGTATCATGGGCGTGTAACCAGAGTTACAGAGGCTAAGAAAAGGAAGAATGGGGCAGAAGCAATGTTTGAAGAGATGCTGATCAAGCATTTTCCAAGACTGATGAATGATGACAAGTCACACATTCATGGAACCCTAAAAAGTATCAGCAGGATAAAAATAATCACAAAACACCAGGTATATCACAGTCAAACTGCTAAGCACTGGAGACAAAAATAAATCTTAATAGAAAGCAGAGAAAATCAACATATCCTTTAGACAAGCAATGTGAAGGATACTGATGACTTTTCAATAGAAATAATGGAGTCTGGAGGACAGTGGAAAGAATCTTGAAAGTGGGTGTTGTGAGATACCATATCTGTATCTGGGTGGCAACCGCACAGATCTGAGAACCTGGTGGAAATATGCTGAGCTGTATAATTAAAATGTGTATCTTTTCCTGTGTGCATGTGATATTTTACTAAAACTATCTACCAAAAAAGGACTGTGTGAACATATCCAAAGAAAAAGCAAATGGAAAACATGATCTTATTTACAGTTTTGGAAGCTCCTTTGTGTTCTGTGTTTAAATCTGCTTACAAAGGAGAAAAGGTGGAAGCTAGGAACCATTTGGTCTTCCCAGGTGGTGCTAATGGTACAGAACTGGCGTGGCCAGGCGGGAGGTGCACGAGACCCAGGTTCGATCCTCGGGATGGGAAGATCCCCTGGAGCAGAGCATGGCAGCTCACTCTGGTGTTCTTGCCTGGAGAATCCCATGGACAGAGGAGGCTGGAGGGCTACAGTTCATCGGGTGGCAAAGAGTTAGACATGACTGAAATGACTTAACACACACACACACAGGAACCGTTTAGACTGTTTAGGAGGCTTCTGTAATAGCACAGATAGACTAGGGAGGTGGTGATAATGAAAAAGGAGAGAACTTTAAAAATAAAGGATGAGTTTTGCAAGACAGTTCATAGTTAGGTGGATGAAGAGGATGAAACGAAGGATGAAATTGAGAAGACATTTAGAGTTTAGAGATATTTAGAGCCACTGGATGGATGGGCTTTCCAGGTGGCATCAGTGGTAAAAAACCAGTCTACCCATGCAGACTGGGGCTCCATCCCTGGGCCAGTCTATCAGTGCAGACTGGGGCTCCATCCCTGGGTTGGGGAGATCCCCTGGAGGAGGGCATGGCAACCCACTCCAGTATTCTTGCCTGGACAATCCCATGGACAGAGGAGCCTGGTGGGCTATAGTCCATAGGGTCACAAAGAGTCGAACACAGCTAAAGCAACTTATGTGCATGGCATTGGATGGATGGTGGGGTCCTTTACTGAGATGGTGATTACTTTGAGAAGAGTGCATGGGAAATAAAGGATCCCATTTTTTACATATTTACTTCAAATATTAGATGCCTAACTGGAGGTGGAATATCAACTTAGATCTTGTCATTTTTTGGCTAACTTTCCATTTTAATTTGTTTTTATTATGCATATATTCATATATATACAATATATAATTTTTGTAAATGTAAAAATCTGATTAGTGTTCATACATTCACTTACTGCAGTTTCTCTTTTCCTTCTTCAAGTTTGACCCCTAATCCTTTCAGTCTTGACACTTGGTTATCCCAAGGTAATTGTGTAAACAGCCATGTAGGTGTCCTTATAGTCTATAATCTGTACTCTGAATTATCACAAATAACAGGTGGTCACTGCTTGTTTTTAAAGATCAGATTGTTAGTCAGACTTATCTACATCACTCGGAAATTCTTCATGGAAATCTCACCAAGTGACCTTATTAAGCTTTGGTTTATTATATTTAATGGCAGCCCTATTCCACAGGGTGGGCACTATAGTTAACTTAACAATGCCTCGATTAATGGGCATTTCTACTTTTTTCTACTATGAACATGGCTGAAATAAACATTCTAGGATATATGTCCCTAGATGCCAAACATTTTATTCTATGAGAAGTTTTCAGGGAAGAATTTCCAGGTCAAAGAGCAAATGTATTTTTAACTTTAATAGATGTTGTCATGTTGCCTTCTCTTCCTTCAAAAAACTGTAACACTTTATAATTCCTCTAACAATATGTGAGTACTCTTTCTCATATCACTACTCATTCTGAATTTTTGCCAGTCTGCTGGATTTAAAGAATACTTATTATCATTTTAATTAATCTTTTCTCACCATTAATAAATTTGGGTATATTTTCATATTTTTGCCACTTGAATATGCTGTTTTGTGAATTGCCTATTCATGTCTTTAAACATTTTTCTATTGGTTTGTCTTTGTTTTTTATTTAACTTTGAAAATATATTTTTAACTGTCTTCATCGCAGCTAATTTTGTGTTATAGATATTAACTGATAGTCATCTGAGGTATAAATGTATTTTTTCAAATCTGTAACTTGTATGAAGTACAAATATATATTTTTATATGTATGTGTTATTTGTATATATCTTGTTTAGAGCAAATTTTGAGCTTTTAATATTATATATGTAATCTATTAGGTTTTCCTGATGTCTCAGTGGTAAAGAACCCACCTGCCAATAAAGGAGATGTGGGTTTGATCCGTGGGTCAGATCCCCTGGAGAAAGAAATGGTAACCCACTCCAGTATTCTTACCAGGGGAGGCCCATGAGCAGAGGAACCTGCTGGGCTACAGCCCATGGGGTCACAAAGAGTTGGACGTGACTGAGTGACTGAGCACGCACGCACAGACACCCCCCCCCCAACATTAGAGTTTGTACGTTGTGGCCTAGATTTTCTTACTAGACTTTTACTTCTTACATTTGATTCCTTCATTTTTCTAGAATTTGTTTTTTGTATGAGATAATTTTGTGTGTGTGCTTGCTCACTTGCTTCAGTCGTGCCTGACTCTCTGTGACCTCAGGGACTGCAGCCCACCAGGCTCCTCTGTCCATGGGATTCTCCAGGCAAGGATGCTGGAGTGGGTTGCCAGGCCCTCCTCCAGGGGATCTCCTGGACCCAAGGATCTAACCTGCATATCCTGCTCTGGCAGGCGGATTCTTTGCCACTGAGCCACCTGGGAAGCCCACGGACCTTCTTGTTGCTATTGTTCAGTTGCTAAGTCATGTCTGACTCTTTGCAATCCCATGAACTGTAGCACACCAGGCTTCCCTGTCCTCCACCATCTCCCAGAATTTTTTCAAACTCATGTCCATTGAGTCAGTGATGCCATCCAACCATCTCGTTCTCTATCACCCCTTCTCCTCCCGCCCTCAATCTTTCCCAGCATCAGTCTTTTCCAGTGAGTCAGCTCTTCCCATCAGGTGACCAAATGACTGGAGCTTCACCTTCAGCATCAGTCCTTCCAATGAGTAACACTGAGTTGCCCCTAACTCTTCTGTGTGGCTCAGGAGTTGTGTCAGAATCATTTACCGAACGGTGCATTACGTTTGCGCTGGTCCAAGCTGTCACCTTTGTCCAGTACTGTTTTCGCACACACTGACACGTTTCAAGATTAACTGTTCAGCGCAGCATTCTCCTGGGTCCCTTCTGTCCCAACACCATGGTGATCTCATTTCCGCAGCTGTGTGTTATGTTCTGGTACCCGGCCATGCTTTTCTTGACTTCTTCTGGGTTCTGCTTCTTTCATATAGATGTAATATCTTTTTTGCCAACTAAAAGCTTTGCATTTTACATGGAATTACTTTAAATTTGCATTACATTAGTTTTGGGAGAATTACCATTTTTATGATGATAAATCTTGTCATCTTAGAACACAATTACTGTTTTATTGGTCCAGATTTTTTAAGTCCCTGTGTAAGATTTTCTTATGGATATTAAGGCTTTCTTATTAAATTTATTCCTAACTAATTTAAGTGCTTGTCACTATTGCGAATATAGTTTTTTTCTTTTATTCTCATTTTCACTTGTAGGTTCTTAATGTTAGAGTGAAGAAAAACTATTAGTTTTTGTATATTTACATATGTATGCCAAGACACTAAAATTTTAAATGACCTTTAGTTGCTGTTGTTCACTTGCTCAGTTGTGCCCGACTCTGGCAGCCCCATGGACTGCAGCACACCAGGCTTCCCTGTCCTCCACTACTTCCTGAAGTTGGCTCAAACTCTTGTGCATTGCAACCATCTCATCCTCTGTCGCCCTCTTCTCCTCCTGCCCTCAGTCTTTCCCAGCATCAGGGTCTTTTCCAAAGAACTGGGTCTTCACATCGGATGGCCATATTTTGGTTTTAATAGTTTGGGTTCCCAGTATATGCTCAATCCTTAGCAAACAGCTGTGGTTTCACTTCTGCTTTTTCTCTGCTTATACCAAGTAATTTACTTTCTTGCCTCACTGAGTACACTAAAGTCTCTGAGCCAGCGTTGAAGTGGGATGTTGTTATAGACAACCTTTCCAAGTTCCTGATTTTAATTTAAATGACTTTAATGTTTTATCGTTTGGGAAAATATTTGCTGTTGGGTTTTATTAAATAATCTATATTCAAGTTTTCCTCTTCTCTATTTTATGGAAAGTTTTATTAGGAATTACTGCTCAGCTCAGTTCACGGGCTCAGTTGTGTCTGACTCTTTGCGACCCCAGGAATCACAGCACACCAGGCCTCCCTGTCCATCACCAGCTCCCGGAGTTTACTCAAGCTCGTGTCTGCTGAGTCGGTGATGCATCCAGCCATCTCATCCTCTGTTGTCCCCTTCTCTTTCTGCCTTCTATCTTTCCCAGCATCAGGGTCTTGTGCAATGAGTCAGCTCTTCGCATCAGGTGGCCAAAGTATTGGAGCTTCAGCTTCAGCTTCATCATCAGTCCTTCCAATGAATATTCAGTAGTGATTTTTCTTTTTTTTTAGGATGGACTGGCTGGATCTCCTTGCAGTCCAAGGGACTCTCAAGAGTTTTCTCCAACACCACAGCTCAAAAGCATCGATTCTCCAGCGTTCAGCTTTGTGGATGTGACTGGGATGGAAGCAAGGTCCGATGCTGTAAAGAGCAATACTGTATAAGAACATGGAATGTTAGGTCCATGAATCAAGGCAAATTGGAAGTGGTCAAACAGGAGATGGCAAGAGTGAATGAGGACATTTTAGGAATCAGCTAACTAAAATGGACTGGAGTGGGTGAATTTAACTCAGATGACCATTATATCTAATACTGTGGGCAAGAATCCCTTAGAAGAAATGGAGTAGTCATCATAATCAACAAAAGAGTCTGAAGTGCAGTACTTGGAATTACTGCGGTATTTTCCAAATACCTCTTAAGTCTCCTTTGATAGGATAATTTGTTGAGTAATGGCCTATTTTGATCGCCTTCTTTATATCGATCTATTCTTGTGTTCTGCCTGGTCATGGTGTGTTATTCTCCTAATACAATGCTAATGTTTTATTTATAATTTTTGCCCTTATGTTTTTAAGTGACATGAGTCTATACTTTTTATATTTTTATTGAGTTTTATATGAAAAGTTATGATGCCTTCATAAAATGAGTTTTTTGTGTCCTGAAATCGCTTCAATAACATAAATATCACACATTTGTCAACTTTTAATTCAACCCCTAAATGGTCTTCTGTTATTGTTTCTGAGTTTTGTAGTCAAAATACAACCTGGAATCAGTTAAGATGAAATTGCAGCCACTGGCAATAGGCAGATGCGTTAAAGTCCTCTGTGTTAAGTGATACCTGATTTTTATAGCAGGAGTCCCCAGAGAGGAAAAAAAAAGAGTAATAATCAACTTTGAAAACTGTTTGTTAAACTGCTATATGTTTTTCGGTGTGCAGTGGGGTTGGGGGGTCAGAGGGCCCATCAGAAGTAGGAGTCTCATTGCTGGTAATGACATTGTTTGTATGGCCTTGAACCCTAGTGCCCTTAGTCCCCTTATTGAAAAGGGAATAACTTTTCCCTGCTTCAGAGGGCCCCAAAGTTACTGAATTGTCCTCAAACACCATTAAAACGAAATAGAACTTGGCTCCAGGGAAACTTATTATTTTTTAAATACCTTGCTGACTCCCCAGGGAAAACCATTTCTGTGTAACCCAGTGACTTCATCCTTCTCTACTGGAAGTTGTAGCCACTCGGGAAGTCTTTATGGGTGGTGGTATGTACAAGACAGGTGAGAAGGGAGAAGAGAAGAGTCGGCTTTTGCTATCCCTGCTTTATGTGTCCCGTATGTTGTGTTTTTAAAGGGAGTATTGAGTTTGAAGGTCAGCGCCACAGTGCTGGTTTTATAAAAATGTTCCACGGTCTGTATAGATTTTAATGACGGCTATTTCTACATTAGACTTCCATTGTATTTCAAGTCCTCTGGATCTCAGCTCCCCACCCTACAGTTTAAAGGCCAAGCATAATGAAGACTTGCAGTAATTACGCGTCTTCAATTGCACTCAGCCTGCCTCCATCACCGCCTCCAGGAGCCCGCAGTTCCTGCTAATGGCACATTTCAGATTCCATTTTGCCATGCTCTCGCCCAGCCTACTCAGGGCCAACATTCAGAAAATGGCTCAATTAGGACAGGCTCGCAGATGTTTCTGCTGGATAGTTGGACTTGTAAAGCAGATGGGGAGACAGAAAACCATGCGGCCTTCTTCACCTCAAGAAAGTTCACACATAACTGTGATGAGTGATTTTCTCTCAAAATTGGACGCAGGGTAAGGAATTAGCTGGTGCTCAGGCTTGCCCTCGCTGAGGCAGAGGACACGGCGACCTGCAGATAACCGGCCGCGGGCGTGTGTGGAAAGAGGGGAGGGGCGCTGGTCCTGTGCGCCCCTCTCAGAGGCCGCCCGCCCCCTCTCCCTTTAGAGGTCTCACCGACAGAAGCTGACGGAGTGCTGGCACCAGGGTGCATGTAAGAAGGACCCGTGTCTGCTTGGGTAAAAGAAAGTTGTTTTTTTTTTTTTTCCCTGTCTTTTCACCTGCTGGCTCTCCAAGCAAGATTTAGATTTAATCTAAAACGTGATGCTCTGTGGCCTGTGTCAGCCTCCTGAGCACTGATGCTGGTGGCTAGTTGGGGGTGGACGTTTCCCAATGATTAAATTATCCTCTGAGGTGAACGACTAACACATCAAAGTGACAAGCCTAGACAGCATATTGAAAAGCAGAGACATCACTTTGCCTACAAAGGTTCGTCTAGTCAAAGGTATGGTTTTTCCAGTAGTCATGTATGAATGTGAGAGTTGGACCATACAGAAGGCTGAGCACCCAAGTACTGATGCTTTTGAACTGTGGTGTTGGAGAAGACTCTTGAGAGTCCCTTGGAGTGCAAGGAGATCAAACCAGTCCCTCCTACAGGAAATCAACCCTGAATATTCATTGGAAGGACTGATGGTGAAGCTGAAGCTCCAATACTTTGGCCACCTGATGCAAAGAGCCAACTCATTGCACAAGACTCTGACGCTGGGAAAGATTGAGGGCAAGAGGAGAAGGGGACGACAGAGGTTCTCCTTCCATCCCTCACTCTTTCTATTCTGGCTTCTCCACCATCCCGGCCTTGAGGGGCCCAGGATCCCTGGCTCCCCACTGCAGCATGGCCCCTAGGTCCCCAGAACCTTGTCCTGCCCCCCGATCAATGTTGAAACTGCTCTTCTCTGCATCCTGCTTCCTCGAAGTCTGATAAACTCACTCCCAAGAGGGTTTACCATGCTCCTTCCCAGGTGATCTTACCCCTGTAGAAAGAACTTCTAGAAAGAGCCATGCCTTTACCCAGAGAAAGGTCTCCTGTTAGGGACTCCTTGGGCTGCAGGCTGGTCACCTGGGAAGAAGCTTTGGACGTGGTCCTCACCGTGGACATCACGTTCCTGAGGGGGACAGCCCTGCCACCTCTGTGTCTGGCCCTGGACTCATGACAGGAACAAGAAATGAGCCCTGAGCATGGCCGGGCCCAGCAGAGGGGGCCTGCCCTCTGAGCCTCGTGCCCCTCCAAGCTCCCCCGCCATGGGCGCCCTGTTCTCAGCACCTCTCCACTGACCCAGGAAGCATGCAGTCATTCTGCTTCAGTTTTCAAGCCCTTCATTCAAAGTCGGCCTGAGCAACTGGCCACGGCGTCATCTGTGGTCTCTCTCAGGTGCAAGTGGGAGCAAGAGGTGCATTTGAGGGCTGAGCGAAGGCACTCGGATAGGGCTGCAGGACGGCTTCAGCACTGCCTCCTTAGGGGCACGGGGACCCCAGTCCTTCCTGTCGTGATGTCCAGGGTGGAGCCCTTTCTGCTGATGGGCTTTAGAGACCGATCCCCGGGGCACCTCACTCACAAAATGCTCATAAAATGCCATCTATCTTGGAGGGTTAAATAGGTGCCTTTTATAAAGGGGAGGGAGGCGGTAGGCAAGATGGGTGATAGGAAAAGTTTTCTGAAGACTCTGTGGCATTTACTTCCTTGCCTTGACATTTCTTTGTGGGTTCCCTGCCATGATTGAGGGGGCTTCCCGAGTGGCTCAGTGGTAAAGAATCCACCTGCCGGTGCAGGAGATGCCGGAGACAGGGATTCAATCCCTGGGTCAGGAAAATCCCCTGGAGGAGATGACAACCCACCCCAGTATTCTCACCTGGGAAATCCCAGGGACAGGAGCCTTGTGGGCTACCGTCCAAGGGGTTGCAAAGAGTCAGACACGACTGAGCGAGTGACCACACACAGCACGCAAGCCTTGACTAGGGACACGCTGCGGGCAGAGAAGCAGCGTCGGAACACTCAAGGGGCGTTAGCTTCCTGAGCTGTGCCAGCCCTGGGCTCGTGGCAGCCCTCTGTGACTCTCAGGTCCTGTGTCCCCCTGGCCTGGTGCGGTCCACACCTCCAGGAACTGCGTTCCCAGACCCCTTTGCCCTCTGGCCTCTGGGGGGTTCGGCCATCGGGAGACGCAGGTAGGGATGGGATGGCAGGAGGTTGGGGGAAGGCCCACCAGCACCCCTCCACTTCTGGGGCCCCTCAGCGGTTCCCCGTGGCCCTCGGGGAACGCTGACTCTGGGCCCTGGTGACACCGCTGCCTCGGGCATCCTTCCCACCTGCTGCCCTCATGGGGCGGCTCCCATCCCCCATTTGCCCCGGAGCACTTACTGTGTAAGTAACTGTTCCATGAGAATCTCCTTCTGTCTGAGGGCCTGGATCTCTTCTGCTGTTTTCCTGACTTGGGATTCTTCCCCTGCCAAGTGGAGACCAGAGCTGTCTCGCTCACAGGGACCCACAGGCGAATGCAGGTGAACGCACCGCGGCAAAGTAAGCCCTGGGGCAAAAGCGGAACAGCCCTGGTGCAAAAGCCGTGGGAGAGGGTCTCGGTGGCAGTGTCACAGTCGACGGGGCCCCGCGGTCGTGTCCAGCTCCAGGGTCAGCATCGCTGTGAGCCAGGCGTGGTGCCGGAGGAAGGGAGGTTCCCCTTCTGCGAGTCTGCCCCCACGGGGGCCTCTCGGAGAGGTGCCTAGCTGCTCCCCGTGCTCCCCTCCTTTCTCTCCTCTCCTGGTGGGGCTCCGTGCTGGCCCAGGGACGGAGGGGACCATGTCTTCACCCCTTCTGCCGCTGGGAGCTCGCTCTGAACAGTGACAGTGCCGTCCAGGACGCGGTTCGCAGGGGCCTTTGAGGCTGTCGGGAGTCAGGCTCCCGGTTCCGAGTGTGGTGAGCAGACACCCCCCGGCCTCTGTGTGTCTGCAGACGGACGAGCCCTCTCTGTCCTTTCCCCCTTTGCTTCTCTCTCTCTCTCTGCTTCTCTTGTCTTCCCTCCCTGCCCCTCCTGTGACCTCCCATTAGAAACCTAACCCCAGCGCAGTCAAGGATAAAGGACCATCACGTCCGAGGAGGGAGCCAAGCATGTCGGAGACCCCGTTCTGCTCACGAGGGGCGAGGGAGCCACATCTCTCTCCCTGCCAGGGACCCTGGCCACCCCCCGACCCCCTCCTGTGCCCGACTTAGAGATCGCAGACACCTCCGAACAAAAACCGGCAGATCCACGCCGGCCGGGAAATACACATCCCCTAATTGCTCATGCTTCCTCTTTGAGAGCGAAAAAGGCGCTGCGCATTGAACAGGAGGTTTAATTTCTCGTTTAAATACAGCTGCCGTGACTCTGGCGCACCACGCAGCTGGCGCGAGGCTGGCGCGGGGCCACGGCTGGGGGGCTCCGTCACGTCTGCGCCCATTGTCTCTCTGACACGCGCGCGCAGAACATCTTGGCGTGTTTGGGAAATATTTTCATTCATTTGCAGGTCTGCGCGGCCCCACAGAGGGACGCGCCCGCCAGCCCCACACCTCCAAGCTCACTGCACCTGCCAGCCCGCTGGCTTCTCCCTCCCTCTGGTGGGTTTCTTTCTGCAGAGGAGAGGCACTCGTTTCAGCCTTTCTTTTCCCATTCTGGGCAGGGCAGGCCCCATCGAGTCTGCCTAATATTTCTTAGGCTCTTGAAAAAAAAAATGTTTTAGATAAAAGGACGGATCACATGTTTTTATTTTGAAAAACCACGAGAACAGAATTTCGGGCTGGCGTCTTAAGGCGACGTTGTCCGCCGGGGGCTGCGTCTCCGGGCTGGAGAGGAAGAGAAATCGCTGCCAACTGGGGTGTCACGGTTGATTCATCTCAGAATGAAAGTGATCTTAGACGATGGAGGACAAAATTAGAAAGATTAAAGTCTTCAAGGACGCTCTGACCACCGACTTTAATTTAGGGGCTCTCCTCCAGGACTGAAGCCACTCTTGATTGTGTCCAATAAAACACAATTGCCGCCCTTGGGTCCTCGCAGGTCCCTGCCGTCTGGGGGCTCTTTCTTTGGGAGGGTCTAAGTGTTGGGAGCACAGGAGACGAGTCCCCCTGACTCCACGGTGTGGCGACGGCACGGATTCACCTCCTGCTGTCCTCAGAGACTGGCTCCTGGAGACCCGTTCAAACCCCCAAATGCAGCCTCTGCCCCACCCTTGTGGGGCTCCACAGAAGCACACGCGCCGCTGCTGGGGTCCAGATGTGGTGGGGCTTCCTGCTGCGCCCTGAACCTGTGTCAGCCTTCCCCCTCCCTGGAGGGGTCCCCAGGGGGTCCCCAGGGGGTCCAGGGAGTGGAGACAGAGGTTCAAGCAAGAGCCCATCCAGGTACATGGAAATCTCAGCCTCTTGATATCAGTCTTGACATCAATCCCATCAACCCACTGCAGGCATGCTGTCTGAGCTTCTGGGGGCTGTCAGAGCCAGGGACCACCGATGGGTGTGTGAACAGAGGTTTGTTCTATCCCAGCCTGGAGATCCAGGTGTGGGCAGGAGGTTCTTCCCAAGGCCCCTCTCCTTGCCAGGCAGACACCCTCACGTGGCCCCTCTGTGCGTGTCTGTGTCCTGATCTCTTGCAAGGACACCAGTCACAGTGGACGAGGGCCCACATGACCTCATTTACCTCATCACCTCCTTCAAGGCTCCACCTCCCAATAGTCACATTCTGGAAACCTGTGACTTCTACCTATGAACCTGGCCCGGGGGTGGGGGGGCATGACTCAGCCCAAGCATGAGCTGAGCCCATCAGAGCTGAATGTAGCTCCTAGCCCGAGTGTGCATCCAACCCACCCAAGGGCGCTCAGTCCCCTGACGGAAGATGCAACCAGGTTTCCCACTGAATGGATTTAAGCCATGGCAAGAGGAGCAGCTCTTCCCATCAGGTGGCCAAAGTATTGGAGCTTCAGCATCAGTCCTTCCAATGAATAATCAGGACCGACTTCCTTTAGGGTTGACTGGTTGGATCTCTTTGCAGTCCAAGGGACCCTCAAGAGTTTTTTCCAACCACAGTTCAAAAGCATCCGTTCTTCGGTGCTCAGCTTTCTTTATGGTCCAAGAACTGACTCATTGGAAAAGACCCTGATGCTGGGAAAGATTGAAGGCAGGAGAAGGGGATGACAGAGGATGAAATGTCTGTATGGCATCACCAGCTCAATGGATATGAATTTGAGCAAACTGTGAGGCGTAGTGAAGGACAGGGGAGCCTGGCGGGCTTTGGTCTATGAGGTCATGGAGAGTCAGACATGACTTAGCAACTAAATAACAACAACCAGAGGAGTAAAGGAGAGACAGCTCCATACACTCTGAACAGGCACCTCAGACCCAGCCCGGCTCGCTACACCCCTTGGGAACACAACTGTCTCTCTGTGACAGCGAAGGTGGGACTCAGTGATCTCAGAAGTCACCCCAGGTGACCTGACTCAGGAAGAAACGCAGAATCTGCAAACCAGAGCAGAGGGCCACACTTAGCCCCTGAGCTGCCTTTGCAAATAAAGTCTTACTGGCATGCAGCCACACTCAGATGTTATTTTGCTGCTATCATGGCAGGGTTGAGTAGCTGTGATCAAGACTGTATGGAGCACAGAGCCTAGAATATTTCCTACTGAACATCTGACACAGAGAAGAGATGTGTGGTTGCCAAGGGCGTGGCGGGGTGGAGGGGCTGGGTGTTTCGATTTAGCAGATGCAAGCTATTCTATACGGAATAGATAAGCAACACGGTCCTACTGCACAGAACAGGGAACTGTATTCAATATCCTGTGATAAACCATAATAGAGAAGAACCTGAAAAAGAATGCATATATGTGTGTGTGAGAGAGTCACTTCACTGTACAGAAGAAACTAATACAGCATTATAAATCAATTATACTTCAATAAAATAAATTTTAAAAAAGAAAGAAAATGTCTGAGAATGTCTGGATTTAGAGCTTAAACATTGGACGTTGGTTTTCTTGGGAGGGGAGGGCGGCAGTCCGGCAAGGCTAACTTATGAGGGGTTCAGTGGGAAGTCCATTCGCGAGCTGTCACGTGTGTTTCAGTCTGTCTGGCTGAGCCTCGACCCTCAGGAGCCGCAACCCGCAGCGCTGAGCTTGGAGACCCACACCACGCACCACCTCCCAATCCGGCCCTCCGGCCAACGAGCATCCTGAACGGAGGCACTGCACTGCGCATGCTCAGACGCGAACAGCTCTTCCCTAGCCGCCTCGCCCGCCTGGAGGGGACCGCGGAGGAGAAGCCGCGGCCTCCAGCACATGGGGCCTTCTAGCGATGAACTCGTCTGCTGGGTGCTACTGCTGCTGCTGCTAAGTCACTTCAGTCGTGTCCGACTCTGCAAGCCCACGGAAGCAGCCCACCAGCCTCCCCCGTCCCGGGGATTCTCCAGGAAAGAACACGGGAGTGGGTTGCCATTTCCTTCTCCAATGCATGAGAGTGAAAAGTGAAAGTGAAGTTGCTCAGTCCTGTCCGACTCTTAGCGACCCTATGGACTGCAGCCTACCAGGCTCCTCCATCCATGGGATCCTCCAGGCAAGAGCACTGGAGTGGGGTGCCATTGCCTTCTCCGCTGGTGGGAGCAGTAGCAGCAAAACCCAGTGCCAGGGGCAAGACCTGACCTTTGTTTAACTTATTTTGTCATAAATAAGCTAAAAAAAATTTTTTTAAGCATTGGTAAATCAATCTACTTTTTCTTCCAAAATTAGAAAAAAATTTAAAATCGCTAGTGTCGTGATTTCATCCAGGGCCGGATCCCACAGCTGCATCTGGGAGCTAGAGCTCGTGGGACCCCTGAGCCCCGAGTGTCAGGGTCCAGCCCCCCAGTCATTCCCCTGGCAGGTAGGACGGACGAGGCAAGCCCACGGAGTTCACACAAACCCAGGCGGACTTGCAATCTCGTGTCACCTCCCCCTCCTTCATCAGAAAGGGCGGTCAGAGCCTCTCCACACACAGCCTGTGGTTTCCTTGGACCAGGATTCAGCGGTGTGAGCTTCGCCGGCTGGTACCCCTCTGAGCCCCCTGGGAGGGGTCTCCTGCATGGAGCTCACTGGTGTGTCCCCAACTCGTGCTATTTCATGTGGTCAGCACCCGCCAGGTGTGCAGGGTAGGGGTCCCCAGAGCCCACTTGGCATCAGGTACTTTAGCGGTCCTCCAACTCAGACGGAAACTGCACCCCACCACCCCTCAGTTCAGTTCAGTCACTCAGTCATGTCCGATTCTTTGGGACCCCATGAATCGCAGCACGCCAGGCCTCCCTGTCCATCACCAACTCCCGGAGTTCACTCAGACTCATGTCCATTGAGTCAGTGATGCCATCCAGCCATCTCATCCTCTGTCGTCCCCTTCTCCTCCTGCCCCCAATCCCTCCCAGCATCAGAGTCTTTTCCAATGAGTCAACTCTTCACACGAGGTGGCCAAAGTACTGGAGCTTGAGCTTTAGCGTCATTCCTTCCAAAGAAATCCCAGGGCTGATCTCCTTCAGGATGGACTGGTTGGATCTCCTTGCAGTCCAAGGGACTCTCAACAGTCTTCTCCAACACCACAGTTCAAAAGCATCAATTCTTCGGCACTCAGCTTTCTTCACAGTCCAACTCTCATATCCATACATGACCACTGGAAAAACCATAGCCTTGACTAGATGGACCTTTGTTGACAAAGTAGTGTCTCTGCTTTTCAATATGCTATCTAGGTTGGTCATAACTTTTCTTCCAAGGAGTAAGCGTCTTTTAATTTCATGGCTGCAGTCACCATCTACAGTGATTATGGAGCTCCCAAAAATGAAGTCTGACACTGTTTCCACTGTTTCCCCATCTATTTGCCATGAAGTGATGGGACCAGATGTCATGATCTTAGTTTTCTGAATGTTGAGCTTTAAGCCAACTTTTTCACTCTCCTCTTTCACTTTCATCAAGAGGCTCTTTAGTTCCTCTTCACTTTCTGCCATAAGGGTGGTGTCATCTGCATATCTGAGGTTATTGATATTTCTCCCAGCAATCTTGATTCCAGCTTGTGTTTCTTCCAGCCCAGCGTTCCTCATGATGTACTCTGCATATAAGTTAAGTAAGCAGGGTGACAATATACAGCCTTGACGTACTCCTTTTCCTATTTGGAACCAGTCTGTTGTTCCATGTCCAGTTCTAACTGTTGCTTCCTAACCTGCATATAGGTTTCTCAAGAGGCAGGTCAGGTGGTCTGGTATTCCCATCTCTTTCAGAAAGTTCCACAGTTTATTGTGATCCACACAATCAAAGGCTTTGGCATAGTCAATAAAGCAGAAATAGATGTTTTTCTGGAACTCTCTTGCTTTTTCCATGATCCAGCAGATGTTGGCAATTTGATCTCTGGTTCTTCTGCCTTTTCTAAAACCAGCTTGAACATCTGGAAGTTCATGGTTCACATATTGCTGAAGCCTGGCTTGGAGAATTTTGCGCATTACTTTACTAGCGTGTGAGATGAGTGCAATTGTGCGGTAGCCATCCCTAGCCATCCTTAATGCTGACCCCCCTGCCCCGAGGTCAGGGGGTCCCTCTGCCTGGCGTGTGCACCCCCAGCCCCTGTCCTCGCACCAGCTCATTGGTATCTGGCCCCTCCTTCTGCGCCATCAACTCTGGGAAGGTGGAGCCATGCTGGCCGCTTCTGCGTGGACACTGATTCCTGCAAGTGTCCACTGTGTGCCCAGGCTGGAGCCCAGGGCATGCCCGTCTTGGGCATCACCCCCTAACCCCACCCCTCCCCGCAGAGAGGCCGTTCTCTCTGGAACATGCATACTTCACATGGGACCTGGGATGGGCAGGGCAGGGCCCACCCCAATGCCACCACCTCCCAGAGGAGGTCCCCTGCCTGAGTCCTGGCCCCTCTGCCCTCTCCTCTGGGAGTTGGTGCTGTGGGTGTAGGACCAACAAGAAAGGCACGTCTGGCCTGCTCAGGAGTGGACACGTGTGCACACACGCGCACACCTGCACACTCAGGCTCACACTCACCATCAACATTAAGACATATGACCTCAGGGGAGAGATGACGTGCTCGGCATCCAGTGGGCCGTGCTGACCGCCCGAGGCGCCAGTAGGGTCTGGAGCAGCCCCGCAGCTCCTCGTGCCCCCCCGGGGCCTGCCTCACCCTGGACTCTGGCCAGCGAGCTCCACGCTGTGAACACTGGGGACCAAGATGGCAGACCCAGGGAGACAGCGTGTCTGTGATTCCCTGGAGCACAACTCTTCTTGTGGCCACAGAGGCCATGGGGCAAGTGCTGAGGGGTTCCGGAGGCCCCCACTCCCGTCCCTCCCAACCTGGCCCAGCTCAGATGTGCGATCATGTCCACGTGGCCAGAGGAGCCCTGGAGGAGCAGCTGCCCGGCACTGGGTGGGGTTGGAGCAGGGGGGCCACTGCGTCATTTTCAGCTGTGAGTGTCTGGCCGGAACCACGCTTCTCGGACGAACTGCACACAAGGTTCCCCTGGGGACGGTCTGACCACCAACGGCTCTCGAGGGTGGGGTCAGGGCAGGCTCCAGGGTCTGGACGCTTGTGGGTGGGGGGCAGTGCTTTGAGGGGGAGAGGCGGAGATGTGGAAAATTGCTGGAATCTAACCGGAACCTTCTGATATCTCCTCTTACAAGAGCAGTAAGAATCCCCCACCTGAATTCTTCCATGAGCTGTTTTTTCCCTTGAAGCATTTGGAGAGTTAACTGGGCTGCAGCATGAGACTGTCTGTGGATTGCCCACCAAGGGCTTGGCCCCTTGGGCTCCCACCGGCTGCTGGCCATCAGCTCCCTACCACTCAGGTGGTTCCTCCTGAGGCTGAAGCCCACTGAGCTTCAGAATTCCAACCGGGGCCTAAACAATACCACTTACTTACATTTTAATGTATCTAGTTCTTTCCCTGGATCAATGACAAATGATTTGAGGGTACAAACCTCAGTGAATGAGCTGTGTGTGTTCTGGGGTTCCAAGCCTGGCTTAGCCTCAGGACTTTGGGTGAATTTATCGGCACCTGAGTTACTGATCAGAGAAGCTGGAATCACACAGGGAGACCCTCAGAAGCCTTGCCTTTGCCCTGTGATTGTAGCCCATCTGATGCTGTTGAATCTGCAGGCATCGTAAGCCTACCCTCCCACCTGAAGCCAGCACCAACCCTCAAAACAGGCAGTGCGGTCTGGAACGATCTCTTGAGGGGATGGATATACAGAGCGACAGCTGTGGAGGTTTAGGGACTGGAAAGACCACCCAGGAGCCAGCCGAGAGGAACAGTGGATGGTGTTGGAGGAGCCCCAGGGGGGCCTCCAGTGAGAGGCTGGTCAGGCTTCAGGAAATGGGCGATCAGGGTGTCCAGCAAAGGGGAGAGTGCAGGACAGGTGTGAACTAACTGCTGCGGGGCCGACTCGGATGGCTCTCCACTGCTGGCTTTCTATCCCCTTTCCTTTCCCCTGAAATGTGACAGATAAAATCCATCTGGGGGCCCACAGTTCTGGGGACATCTGAAAGGAGAGCCAGTTTAAATACCAGTGACAAACGGGAGACGTGGCCCTCCAGGGCCCCAGGCACGTCGGTCCCGGAGAAGACGCGTGTCATGGGGTGGGGGCCCAGCTAGCCTGCCCTGGGGGACTGGCGACGTGGAGGGGTGCTCTGAACTGGGGTGGCAGGGGGCCCGGCCCCCACATTTGCCTGCCGTGGCCTCAGACACCGCTTCTCTCTTCCAGCGTCCCAGCCCCAGCTGTGCTGCCCGTCGTCTTCAATACCTCCATCTCTCTCCCCCTGCAAGCTGTTCACCAAGGCCGGCAGCCGGCTCCCTTCCAAGGCCAGGCAGAGGCGGAAGGCTCTCCTTATAATTGGGGGGATTTTTGAAATCATAACTCTTTCATTAGAGAATGCCTTACGCCTTCAGACACAGCAATCAAGCTCAGCAAGATCCGATGTCGTTTAAGAAGGACCTGTGTATTTGAAAAGACATTATCAAACAGCAAGTCTATACTCTGTAATAACCTATATGGGAAAAGAATCTGAAGAGGAATAGATGTCCGATTATGTGTCACTGACTCACTTTGCTGTACACCTGAGACTACCAGAACACTGCACATCAACTCTACTCCAAGGCAAAACTTACAGAGAATTTTCAAAAAGACCTTAAGGCTAAATGATGCTTCTGGAAGGAGCACATTGACAATATTGATGACTAAGAGGTGCAAACATTATCAATGGGAAATGCGAGAGCCTTCATCACTGTGGATTACTTAATATCAGAGTCTTCCTTGAGGCGATACTGATTTTTGACACTAATTTATAAATGTATTTTAATGCCTCTGTAACCAACAATTTATAAATCAACCAGACATCTACTCTACAGAGGCAATTCAGGACTTTTTGCCTGTGAAACCCCCTCAGGAGACTTGAAAATCCAGTTTGCTTTGTCTTTTTTTTAAGACTTAAAATAAACTAAACACGGAGCTGAAACATGCTGAGGCTAACATGCAGCCTCTTCTGCAGATGAGTTTTTATGTTCCACTCTTCTTTGCCTCTTAAACTCTGTAAGAACATTCCAAAGTTTTAAGTAAAACAGTTTGAATATTTGCTACTTAAGAGGTCACACATGTCTATGAAGTTGGCAGGTCCCCGCTGTGTCTTTGCAGGTCCCTGGGGAGAAAAGTGTGTCTTGTGGACACAGGACCACGCCCCACAGGGCCTCACCCACACTTAGCTCCGGTTGACATTGGTGGTCAGCAGGCTGGTATCATAAGGGCTCAAGAAACCCTGGCAGGCGGTGTGGGGACAGGTCAGTGACAAAGAAAGCATTTCAGCAGCTTGAAACCCAAATGCAGGACTCTCCACAGCAGACAAGAGAAACACAGAGATTTGACGGGTCCTTGATTTTTAAATAGCATCCCTGAAAAATCAGTGCCAGGAAGTATAATACTTGAAGAGGTACACATGCAGCCCTGATTGCCATGGGGTCATGAGAATGCATGACAAAGTAATGAGTAATCCATCACATTAAAAAAAAAATGCTTCCAGGTCCTGTCACGGGAGGTTATGCTGAGAGTCAGCCCGAGAACACAGCCGCTGAGTATCACCTGGTCTGTTGTGCTGCTTTCAGCCTCATAGGCTGCTGGGCACTCAGAAAGTGGCCGGTCCATGCCTAGACATACTCCGTGGGCTCTGAAGATTTAGTGAAAGAAAAAGAATGCAAAGTGTACCACTGAGGAATTTTTATGTTGAGTATATGTAGAAATGCAATATTTTGGATGGTTAGGTTAAAAATATACAGTATTAAAATTAATTGGCCCTCTTCCTTTTTTACTTTAGCAACTATACTCCAATATAAAAATTTTAAAAAAAATTTTAAGAACTTAAATCTGAACAATGTTCATTAAAGGAGCACTGGGCTACACAACCATATGCCTGTGGTTGTTGATGGCATCTCTTTTTCCTCCTACTGGGCAGGCTGAACTAGAATATAGATAAGTGAGCAGACGTCCATACAAGGCAGTTTGTAGGCGGTCATACCAAGGCTGGAAACAAGAGGTAGGTGCTCTGGGATTTCATAAAACAGGGAGGATCCTGGGACCTGGGTGAGCAGCTTCCTGGGAAGGATGCTGCTACTGCTAAGTCACTTCAGTCATGTCCGACTCTGTGTGACCCCATAGACAGCAGCCCACCAGGCTCCCCCGTCCCTGGGATTCTCCAGGCAAGAACTCCAGGCAGGATACTTCTTTTCAACTTTAAGAACACGGACAATTTAAGTGAATGGTCTGGAAGTGGAAGGATGTTACTAGATGGCATTTAAGGAAATAGCAACCCACTCCAGTGCTCCCTTGCCTGGAGAATTCCATCCATGAACAGAGGAGCTGGACAGTCCATGGGATCGCAAAGAATCAGACACAACTGTGTGACTAACTTTCACTTTTCACTTTCACTGCCCAGAAAAGGATGACGCAGGTGTGCTAGTAACAGCCAAGTCTCCCAAGTAGTGACGTCCACCAGGGACCCGCGAGGCCCTGTGCTCACGAGCCGGCATCCTTGGGTCCTCACGGTGTCTGATGAGTTATGCACCAGTGTCTTGCTGTGTCACAGGTAAAGACACAGGTCCTCCAGATAAAGGGACCGCTGGCTGAGTCACACTGCGAGGAAGACAGGATACGACCAAAATGTCCCACATTCTTTGTGTAAAATGTGCGTCAACCCCTCCCCTACTGGACTCTCAGCCTGGAGGGAGCAGGGCTGTCCGGGCTTGGTCCCAGCAGCAGGTGTGGCCACGTGGACACAGGCAGGCTGAGCCGCCTGCTCCAGCCAGGATACCAGCCCTTGCCCTGCTGGGGCTCAGCTGCCCTGCCATCCGCACTGTACAGCCCTCCTCCTGGGGGTGGTCAGTAGACAGTGAGACTGTAACATGCCCAGGGCAGATTGCAGGGAGCCAGCATGGAAGCCGTCAGGCCTGGGGCTGGCGGGTGGCAGAATTCCACCACAGGCCGATCGTTCCCTCCGCAGCAGGAGGGGTTTGACCTCTTGGTGCAGGCTGCCCTGGGGTGGGGGTCAGAGCACCCGGGGGCTGAGTCTTCAAGGACCTGGCTCTGCTTAAGGAAGTCAGGAGCCCAGGACTATGATGGGCGGTGGTGGAGGGGACAAGTGGGGCGTCCAAGCCTGCCAGTCACAGGGTGCTGGGCCCTCCCCCTCACTGGCGACCCTCCCCACCGGCTGTCCCTGAGCCAGACACCTGCCCAACTCCTCCCGAGACGTGAGGCCAGTAGGAAAGGGGATCCCTGGAGCACTGCACTGGCAACAGGCAAGGCCACAGCCAACAAGATCTCCAGTCCAAATGGCGCTGCACACAGCCCGCCACCTGGAGTCCTCTTCCTGGACCTCCAGACTTGAAGCCGGTGGGATTGGGACAGAGAAGGACCCGTCCTTGCCAGCTGCACCATCTCCCTGCAGGATGAGGGTCCACAAAGGCAGCCTTGGATCACTGGCCTGTCCAGCCTCTCGCCTAAAACGGAGCACGCTGATGAACAAAGGTGCCAGTGACACTGTGGAGAAAAAGAGTTAGCGATGAGGTTAGAGAAAGGTGACACAGGGCTCCAGCTTCCAACCGAGTTTTCCTCTCTCTCCGGAACTGGTGTCTGTCTGCCTGTAAGACCTCCAACTGGCCCATCCAGATGAAATCTGACCTGGAAATAGTTCTAATGGGGTCAAAGGTCAAGGTCATTTGGACCTTCTCACCGTCTCAGCCTCATTCTTTAAACACACACACACACACAATAATACTGCCTCTCTGGTGACTGAGCCAACTGGGCCCTGAATTCCAGATGAGATGGCTGTGAATGTTCCCCCTGGGCTGCCCTCTGGATACTAAGATCCCAAACTCTGTATGGCCTGTTCCTCCTCCTTGTCCCTGGAAGGCCTCTGCTGGGATTGCAGAGGCTCCCTGGCTCTAGGTAGGGACACACTGCCACTGCCAGTGTTCTTGCCTGGAGAATCCAAGGATCAGAGGAACCTGGTGTGCTGGCCGTGGGGTTGTGAAGAATCAAACAGGACTGAGTGACTTAGCATGCACGCACATGCCCTTGTTATCCATTAGTGCCTCATCTTACAGTAATTAATCAAATGAGTTAGTGCTCCCTCTGGCAGTACCCCTAGGATGGAGATGAGACAGAGTCACTAGTGTGAGACTCTCAGGAAACTCCAAAGTAGAGTTCTACAGTGTGATGGGGAAGGAGATGGGTTCCCAGCAAGAGAGAAAAGAGGGCAGTGAATTACTGTGATGCTGGTGGTAGTGGTGGTGCTGGTGGCGATGGTGGTGGTGGTGATGGTGGTGGTGATGCTGGTGGTGATGGTGGTGGTGGTGATGGTGGTGATGGTGGTGATGGTG
>NW_024070202.1:117546706-117554288 GCF_014754425.2 Oryx dammah | reverse complement strand
TGGTGGTGGTGATGGTGATAGTGATGGTGGTGTTGGTGGTGGTGATGGTGGGGGTAATGGTGATATTGGTAGTAATGGTTGTGGTGGTGATGGTGATGCTGGTGGTGATGGTGGTGCTGGTACTGATGATGGTGAAGGTCCCAAACATCACCTACTGAGCCCAGCACTGATCCTCACTAAGAGCAGACACTGACCTGGTGTGTTATTTCAGCAGTTCCCCCAAGGGTCACTGGAAGCAGTTACTCTTGGCGCCAGTTTACGGATGGGAAATAAAGCTTAGCCAGGCTGGTCTTGTGCCAAAGGCTGCAGCCAGGAAGTGCCGAGTTGCACTGGCCCTGAGTCTGAATCCTCCCAAGGCCCTCCTCTCAGCAGGGATGCCCCTCCCCCGCAGGAGTCCGGGGACCAGGGTACAGAGGTGGCCCTGGCCGGGAGGACAGTCCGTCCAGGAGGTGTTCTGGACAGAGCCAGCGCCACCCTGGCCCTGCCCAGCTCCTCCCCCCCCCCACCCCCGCCCACCGGATCACATCTGCCAAGGCTCTTCCTCTGCCTGGACCCCTCTGCCCAGCTGTGGAAGGAGGTGATAGTATCTGCCCAGAGGGTGTGCTCAGCTCCTGTGTTCCTGCACACAAACTGATGAAAGACCCGTGCGAGTTCAAAGGCTCCTGAGCCGTATAATTACTCTTTTAAGCAAAACACTTTTTAGAAGCCTTGAATTAGCTTTCTCTCTGAAATGCATATTTCTTCTCAGATGTGTGCTCTCTGAATGATAGGAAATTGGAAGTTGGCATTCGCTTCACCAGCAAACGCAGGGTCCTCAAGGGCCTCTGTAAGTTGGCGGCAGCCTTGTTGGAGGTTGTCCGCGGGCCTCGCCAGCAGAGAGGGCACTGCTGGGTCTGGTAGCTCTGCTCCATCTCACTGTGTAGTCACTGCGCTCCAGAGCCCGGCGCCCAGGGCTTGAACACGGGGAAGTGTGGTCCCAACTCACCATGAGACCTGAAACTTGTCATTCCGTGCCTTTGGCCTCAGTCTCTTCAGCTGAATCACGGAGACTGTGGACTGTGGATTGCTCTCCTGCCTGCTCCAGTCTCAGCCTGGCATCTGGGGCTCCAGCCAGGGTGCCAGGCCTACCGGTTCTCAGCTCACAAACAAACAGCAGGCAAGAGAGAGCTGCCAGTGGATGAAACTGTCCTTTGGGTTAAAAAAAAAACAAACAAACAACTATGAAGGATAATTCCACTCAACCCCTCCACACGTTGGACAGAATTTTATCCATAGAAGCAGAGTTGCTGAGAATCTATTGGAACAATCTCTTCACCAGTGAGTGCGGCTGCCCAAGGCTTTGTGCCCCTCTCGAATGGCATCACAGAGATGGAGAAAAGGCAGTAAGACAGGGCGGGGTTTTCCCTGGAAGAGCAAGCTGGAGGGTTCCCCACCATAGACTGCTTAGTACCTGCATACCATCGCACACGTCCCGTACAGTTCTGGCTCCTGGATTTTACGGGTAAACTCCACTGCTTTCTTCCTCTGCCCTGTCTCGGGGGAGGGGGTGGGGAGACAGGGTGCTCACTGCAGCGACCTTACCAATGCCCCGGATGTGGGGGTGGGGCCACGTGTTTCCAGACCACGGTTCATCTCATCTCCTCATCACCCAGACAACCATCGCCACCTCCAGGGGTGCAGGGGAGCGGGGAGCGGGGAGCGGGACAGATGTCGGACCTCACGGGAGCCCTATATGGTGAAAGTGAAAGTCGCTCAGTCATGTCTGACTCTTTCCAGCCCCACGGACTGTACAGTCTGTGGGATTCTCCAGTCCAGAATTCTGGAGCGGGGAGCCTTTCCCTTCTCCAGGGGATCTTCCCAACCCAGGGATGGAACCCAGGTCTCCCGCAGGGCAGGCGGGTCCTTTACCAGCCGAGCCGCGGGGGGAGCCCCTGTCTGGTGCGGACAGTGGTAAGATGAAAATGGTTTGTGACGCTCAGGCGTGCCAGGCTCCGTGGGCAGCACTTCCCAGGCAGTAGCTTGTTGTATGAGGCAGGCCGCATTAACATGCCGATTTCACAGGGGGCACAGCTGAGGCACAGAGGTGAGGGCCACTCCCCTCAGGTGACCAAGCCGGGGACGTGGAGTTCACATGTTTAATCGGTGAGCTCCGTCTGTGACTGTGTGCCTTCACGTGACATTATAATACAGAGCATGCAATGCAGGAGACCTGGGTTTGATCCCTGGGTTGGGAAGATCCCCTGGAGAAGGGAAAGGTGACCCACTCCAGCATTCTGGCCTGGAGAATCCCACGGACTGTATAGACCACAAGGTCACAAAGAATGGGACACGACTGAGTGACCTTCACTTACACGCTTCGCACTTACACTGCCAGATCCACCCTGCCTCACAGGGTAGTTGCCGTTACCCCAGTTTTCTGAGCTGAGCAGGGCTTCGCTGTGTGACAAAGCAACCCCATGGTGAGGGGCAGAGATGTGGGATTGAGTTCCAACCTCACTGACCCCAGGTCCAGGGTCTGCCCTCTCTGGGCTTCTCTGGAACACCCTATGGGAACCACGGAAGATTTCTAGCTGGGGAGGAAAATGTTCAAAGCAAGATTTTGTCCATCCTTATCTCCTGGTGCTGTGCCAGAGAGACACACCCCTACCTCCAGGACGGCCTCTAGGCAAGTCTGTGATAAATGACAGGAAACCAGGAAGATGGATGCCGTGCCCCAGCCCAATAGCCCTGGGTCAGAGGTGCCAGGGTCAAATGGAAAGATCTGCAGCCGTCCTTTGGCTTTTACTATCGGGGTACTGATCATCTCTATGAACAGCAGCAATAGCCGTAATGATAGATTTGCAAATGCTGACAATGTTTTGCTTGCTGTATCTCCTTTCATCTCAGGATATCAAAGTACCTTGCAAATATTAATTAAGCTCTGGGAAATAAACACGATGACATCACCATAAGGGAGGGGGAGACTGAGATGCCGAGAGGTTACGCGCTTTGTGATGGACCCCTTCCCCAACTCCCGCAGAGGCAACAATTAAATAAAAAGATGATAGTTCTATGACAAGCCTAAACAGCATACTAAAAAGCAGAGACATCACTTTGCCTACAAAAGTCCTTATAGTCAAAGCTATGGTTTTTCCAGTAATCATGGACGGATGTGAGAGTTGGACCATAAAGAAAGCTGAGCACCAAAAAACTGATGCTTTTGAACTGTGGTGTTGGAGAAGATTCATGAGAGTCCCTTGGACTGCAAGATCAAACCAGTCAATCCTAAAAGAAATCAGTCCTAAATCTTCATTGGAAGGACTAATGCTGAAGCTGAAACTCCAATACTTTGGCCACATGATGTGAAGAGCTGACTCATTGGAAAAGACTGTGATGCTGAGAAAGATTGAAGGCAGGAGGAGAAGGGGACGACAGGGGATGAGATGGTTGGATGGCATCATTGACTCAATGGACATGAGTTTGAGCAAACTCTGGCAGATGGTAAAGGACAGGGAAGCCTGGCGTGCTGCAGTCCATGGAGTTGCAGAGAATCGGACATGATTGAGCAACTGAAAACCCCTTAAATGTTACTCTCGTCAAAGTTCTTTGGCTCAAAATGTTTGTATTGACTTGAATTCCTATAGACATCTATTTTGTGTCTGTAACTGTGTGTATGAGGCTATGAGAGCTGTCTGAAACAAATATGCAGGTTTATGCTTTCTGCCTTCTGATGGAAGGAGACCAGATATAATATGTGAGCTATTTGGTCACTTACGAAGCTATGGTCAAAAGGCCAAAGAGGGGACCTCCCCCGCAGCAGAACCCAGAGAGGTGGTGCCTTCAGGCGAGACGGGCTGGGTGTCAGGAGGAGAGCCCTTCAGGCGGAGGACAGAGCGAGCCTGGCACACGGCAGCCCCGAGGGGGACGCCTCCTGCCCAGGGGTGATGGGCGCAGGTGCTGTCCTGCTGGAAGCTCCCAACCCTGAGCTATGAAATCCAGGCGACACCACAGGCTATGGGCCATTGCGGTTACCCCGGTGCCTGAGCCGTAGAAAGGAAAGTGACGGCGAGCTGGGTCCTGACGCTGCAGCACCTGCAGTGGCATTTCGATCTTTGGCAACAACAGTTAGGAAACAGTTCCGTTCACTATGTGATTTCTGGACTGTACGGGGGAGCGTAGCATCCCAAGTGGATGTGGCCGGCGTGGCAGTCTCCCGCCCCTGCTGGGGTGCGTGGGGTCCCAGTGTGTGTTCACCACCAACTAAGAAGGCGTCTGTTGTTCAGCATCACCCTGCTTCAATTTCAAGCAGTGCCCACGATCCCCAAACCCACACTTGAAAAGATCTCTATTCTAAACAATTGCCGTGGTTACTGGTGACTTTTAGTATTATCCATGGAGGCTCCCAATGACTGTTTTGTTATATATTCTTTATGAAGCATTGTATTGATGTGGAAGGGGATTTGGAGAATCCCGGTTACATGCAGTGGCGAGCTTGACAGTTCAACATCATCTGAGTTCACTTTGGGCCAAGTCCACATCTCCAAACCCTGTCTTTAAGCAGCAGATTCAAACTAAACCCCTACAAAGAGGAAGGCTCAGAACATGAGCGTCTGGGTTTCTCAGCGACACTTGGCGCTTTAAAGTGTATTTAAAATGTAAAATGGGCTTCCCGGGTGGTGCAGTGGCAAAGAACCCACCTGCCCATGCAGGAGACATGGATTCAACCGCTGGGTCAGGAAGACCCCTGGAAATGGGAATGGCGATCCACTCCAATGTTCCTGCCTGGAGAGTTCCACGGACAGAGGAACCCGGTGGGCTATAGTCCATAGTCACAAAGAGTTAGACCTGATAACTAAACAACAGCAGCAAAGTGTAAAACAGTGAAACCGATTGCAAACGGCTGAGGTATAATATTTTTACTGGGCAGGTACAAGTTTTCTTATATACATGACATCACTAAATTTAAACAGTATCCTTAGAATTGAAATTTATTCTTTTAAAAAGTATTGCTTACTTTAACCCTAAAGAACAAATCAAGAAAACAATCTTTGCAGGTTATTACTTGATTATTTCTGAGAATACTGTGTGTGGCAGAAAAGACCTAGTCTAGGGGTCACAATACATGAAGCTTGTCCCCCTCCCGGGCCCGCAGGAATGGAGACAGATGGCAGAGCAGGGTGGGCATTCATCAGGGCTAGATGAGGTGCTGAGAGCAAGTTCAAGGCCAAGAGAATGCAGAAAGTGCCACCTAATTTGCTTTATCGATTGATAAGGTTGGCCACAGAGAGGAAGGCAGAGGGAAAGGCTGTGCTTTGCACTCACACGTACAGGCCGGAAATCACATTCTGAAATGTAGTTTCATAACTGTTCTTGCCAAGACCTAAGTTCCACTACAGAAGTGACACTGTCAGTTCTTCTCGGATTTCCCTCCCTGCCTTCAACGGTGCTGGACACGAGCGACTGACATCTTCCAACACATGCCCATGGAGAATTCTTTGCAAATGATGCTGTTTTCTTCACAAAGCCCTTCCTTCTCCCCAGAGGCAGTCTGCCCCACTCACGGCCAGGGTTGCAACTGGGTGGCACCCATCAGACCCTCCCTGGGATGTCGCCTGCCTGCGGGTACTTGTGGTGCTAACGCTCTGGGAGAGGGTGAAGGGGGTGCTGATGGTCTGGTGGGGGGTCATGGAGCTGCCGACCCCTGCCACCAAGGTGTCAAAATGTGCTTCTCAGACCGTTAGTCCCAGAAGGCTTCCGGGAGGTGGTGAAGTCCTGGATGAGCCTACAGAAAGGGCTGGATCTGGGAAGGAGCTGAGAACAGGGTGGAGTAAGGTGTGCCCAAGTGTGGGTGATGTCAGAACCTGTGAAAAAGGCGAGGAGGGGCCGAAAGCTGATCCCAGAGGCCCCTGACGCATCACTCGTGTACGTGATGCTTGCCCTGATGCCCAGGAGTGTAGGGAGGACATTGGAGCCCTGTCTGCAGCGCTCATCCCAGAACCCCCAGCTCTGCCTACACTCGGGTCAGCACAGCACGGCGAGTGCTGCTCCGGTTCACGCCCATACTCAGGTCGGGGCCGCCGGGCGTGGCTGGGTCCTCCACTCCTCCAGGTCACTCAGAGCACACCGGGGTCCCTCAGGGAGCTGGTGACTAGGTCTTGGAGCCGCTGGCCTCTTCTTAGGGGAAGAGCAGAGCTTCGGAGAGTGAGCCAGGCTTTCTCACTTAGTGAACACAGAAACCGCACCATCTGGGTTGTGCAGAGCCAAGCTCGCCTGTGTAGCTGCTGGATCTCCTCGCCCCCCGACAGCCCGCACGCCTGCATCCACGAGCTGTCCCTGCTCTCTCCCAGGATACCCCACCGCCAGGCTGGGAGCCCCCATCACCCACTCCCCCATCTCCACTTTCAGCTCCCCCAGCAAACGTGTGAACTGTGGGCAGAGGGGCATCATCACGCCCTGGGGGCCTCCTGCCCTTTCAGAGGGATCTCTGTCCATCAGAGGTGCCTGAGACCACAGGAAAGGTGGGGGAGGGCCGGCAGAGAGCTGGACAGGCTCCTATCCCGGGGAGGGGGCTTTCCTCGTGCCCCTGCTCAACGCACACACACGTGCACATGCTCAGCGCGCACACACACAGGCAGCCCCCACCCTGCCCCCAGGACGCCTGCCCCGAGCGGAGGATGAATGCAGCCCTCCCCCCCCACACACCTGTGAGAGCCGCACCTCCCGAGGTGCGTCTGTCGGATCCCAGACGGCGGGGGCCGTGCCGGCGTCCGGAGACTGGGTCCTCCTGGGCCCGCGTCTCTCTGTCTCCCCAGCCAAGGGCAGAGCGGCAGGGCCAGCTGGTCCGCTCAGCCGGCTTGCCGATAGCATCGCCGCTGCTGGGTTTTCCATGTTAATAGGTGGTTGCTACAGGTAAGCGGCAGCAGCCAGATGGTATAGAAGGCACATTTCAAAGCCAAATGCTGTGTTGTTGTTTGGGGTTGTCTTACAGCGATCAAAACAGCCCAAGTCATGTTAATCCCAGCCTTATCTCATGATCAGATCGGAGCAAAAGTCAGTGATCAAAAAAGCAGCTGGATCCAGAGTCTGTGGGGAGCACTGTGTCCCTCACCTTGGCCCGGGAAGGACGCAGGCCACGCCAGGGAGACAGCAGCCCTCCTCATCCAGGCGTCTCCTGCCAGATCGTGGCATTCGACTGCCCCTGCTGAGAGGAGAGCAGAGATGTTTCTCCCCCAAAGAATCCCAGAGTTCCAGCACGAGGCTGAAGGGAAGTCACCGCTGGGGCTCTGGGCCCGTGGTGGCATTTGTTTATCCTCCTGGGGTCTGGGAGGATGGAGCTGGCTTCAGAGATGGCACTCAGATGGCCAGAGTGGACCTTGTTCTGCATCTTTAGGGAGCTGCGGTCCTGGGACAGAAGGGGGAAGGGCGGTGGGGTGACCTCCCTTCTGTTTCTACCTGACGCAGCTCACAGCCCTTCCCATGGGCAGGGTCTGGGGCAGCCCTGCTCAGCTGCACGGCATCCAGTCCAACTGCGCACTGGGCTGCCCACACCGCGCTGTCCACACAGCACTGCCCACACCTGTGCTCCACACCTGCTCTGCCCACA
>NW_024070202.1:117541952-117546696 GCF_014754425.2 Oryx dammah | reverse complement strand
CTGCCCACACCGCACTGCCCACACAGCGCTGCCCACACCGCACTGCCCACACAGCGCTGCCCACACCTGGACTGTCCACACCTGCGCTGCCCACACTGTGCCATCCACACCACACTGCCCACACCTGCACTCTGCAGGGTGTTGCAGGAGCTGGAGGTGCTTGCACCTGGGCCCTACCTGAGGGAGCTTGCAGTTCTCTTAAGGATATTAAAGTTACTCCTGTTGATCCTTTCACTTACAATTCTTGATGATTCCTATATTAAGACTGACTTTTATATTTTTATATGACTGAAAAAGTCAAATGAAGAAAAAAAGTTTGTGACACAAGAAAGTTCTATGAAATTAATGATCAGGGTCCATAAATAGAGTCTATCTGTAACACAGCTCTGCTTGTTTGCTCATGGCTGGTGGCTGGCTGCTCAGCCTGACTGGCAAAGCTGGCCAGCTGTGACAGAGAACATATATGGTCGTGGAGCCTAAACGACTCCCATATGCACCGCAGAAAAAGACCCCTGAGCAGACTCTGAAGTTCACGGAGGCAGCGCTGAGGATATTCCAGCCAGCCCTGTGTCCCACGCCCCTCCCCAGGACTCGGCACCAGTGGGCAGTTTAATATGATGGGTGAATGAATAAATAAATAGCGTGAATCCTCAACTAAACAACTACTCTTGAGGAGCATATTTTGTACACTAGGGGATACCTGTGATCCATTTGCAGGCTTTTCCCCCTCAGTTTATCTTAAAAGTGTTTCCCTTTAATGGTTCCAGAAACAAAAGCCCAGGGACAGTCGCTCCTCCTCCAAGAAGCCACCCTGGACTTCTATCCTGAGATCCCTATCTCTCTCCACACAATTCTGTGTTGTCCTCATGGCCTTGGACTTCTGATAACAGAGCCTCTCCTGGAGTCACTGACTTGTAAAAAGCTTCTTCTGTCTGGGACCCTGGAAGCTCCTGCATCTCCATTCAGGGTGAGGCCAGGGGAATCTGTGAGTGATGCGTGCAGTGTTCCTTCCTCACTTTCCTCCCCTTTTGTTGAGTGGACTCCCTTCACTCAGCAGCCACAGACACCATCAGGATACTGAGCTTTGACACCAGCGTTCTTGGACTTTCTGACGACCCAGGTCAGTGGTCCTCAGCTAACCTTCCCAGGACCCTTCCCATCGGGGTGTGAGCTCCTGTATTCTGCTTATACCACCTTGTTTTACCCCAGGGCTGTGGCGTGTTGGCCAGCTTAGCCGTTTGCTAGACCAGGACTCTAAACATCTGAGTGGAGCTCGCCGCTGGACTCTGGGGAAAAGAGGTCTCCAAATGTAGGACATATAGCAGGCAGGCAAGCACAGCCTCACAGGTTGCATGCCGCCCCCAACGGAGCATGGGTCAGAGGTCAACCCAACCACATATTCCCTATTCATCCTAAACAGGAGTAAAAATACCAATTTCTGCGAATCAGAATAAGAACTGCGTGGAAAACTGGAGAACAAAGTGCGTAGTCCCCAGCCTGCGGTGAGTATGCGATGAGTGTTCTCTCCTGGGCTCCACAGGGCAGGGGGCAGGGTCTCCTCTTTCTGTGTGATCCTGGTAGCTCCCAGCACACGGATGCATGGGGCAAGAGCTCATGTACAGGGATAATCAGTGATGAAAACGATGGGGAACCTGTTGGCCGCTCAGCAACAGACACAGCAACAGGGTTACTAGACTTCACAACTAAAGATACAGGTGTTCCAGCTAAATTGAAGCTTGACTATATGGGATATACTTATGCTGAAAAGGTATTCCTTGTTAATTTCTGAAATTCAATTTTAATTGAAGGTCCTGTTTGTCCAGAAGCCATAAATAGAAGGGGTCTCGGCGTCACTGTAACGGGCAGATAGAGGCAGAGAGCAGGTGGAGGGGCTCCGCCTTTCTTCACATCAGAAAGGGTGGGGAGGGGAGAGCAGCTGTTCTCCTTTGTGGGGACTTGCCTCCGTCTATGGACCAGGATCCAGAGCGTCTAACAAGGAAGACGTGGGGATTCATGTGAACTTGAGGAAAGACCAGGAAGCTGGCTCCTCCTGACTCCTCCCTGCAATTCCACCAGGCACTAGAAAGACACTCTGCTTGCTCTTCATGGCATTTGAAAGTAAACTGAATTTGAGGCATCACTTTTCTTCCTCAAATTCAAGATGTTTTATCCATATGGTAGTAACGCTTCTTATTATATTCCTGATCTGATGTGAACTTATTACGTCTTATCCAAAATGCATAAATGAATTTCTTAGGCCTTCATGTAAACAAACATCACAGTTTGCTCTTCCTTTAGTTTCGCTTTAATGAATACTTGAAGACCAAGCTCTTCTTCTCCCTTCTTGACAAGTGAGACCTTTCTCATTATTGTAATGGTTCTTAAGTCTTCCTGGTCAATTAGCAAAATATTTACTATTATTATTTATCATCCTCTTGGTCATTTCTAACACAGCTTTGCATGCAGCAAAAACTGCTCAGAGATAGCACCACCAATTAAAAGGTAAAACAAGCCTGGAGAATTCTTTCTTAGTAATACGTTATCCATTAAATACCACTGAAGCTGTTCTTGTTGTAAAACGTATGTCAACATAATCTCACATACTTTTTATAAAGTACCAGTAGTAAGACATTAAAAATGACAAAAATGTCTTTAATCTATAAAAAATATAATCGCCTGAGATCATTTGCTGCACAATGAAATAAATATTACCCAGACGGGTCTATCCAGCCGGCAACTGTACCACGGGGCAGGAAGACTGTTACTTTCTAATAGATCATCAAATACTGTCGTATCATTTCTTCTCCCTTCAAGGGAGAGGAATGGTCTCATGACCCATAACCCATGAAGAATACCACAACATATCCCCTTCTTTGGGAGAAAACAAACACACTGGATTTTGGAAGCTAAAATATGCCTGTCAGTCAATCAGTTCACAGACTATGGTTGGCAGGGGCGGGTGGGGGAGGGAAGGACTGGCAGTTTGGGATTAGCAGACGTATACATAGGACGGATAAACAAGGCGATCCTACCCAACAGCACGGGGAACTTACTCAAGATCCTGTGATAGACCATAATGGAAAGGAATATGGGAAAATGTATATATATGTCTAACTAAATCACTTTGCTGTACAGCAGAAATTAACGCGACATTGTAAATCACTTACACTTCAATAAAATACAAGGTTTTAAAAAAGAACTGCTTTAAAGAGCCAAAGAGAGAGACAGAGAAGTAAGGATACACTGCTTTACCATTTAGAAGTCGGAGTCTTTGTCCCAGTCAAATTCGAAGACAATTACGCAAATACGATCTCAGGTCAATGGACATGTCCGTCCGCCACTCAGAGGTGCTCACTCGGTTCGGACGGAGGAGAGACGCACGCACAGCGGGGACAGGATATGAACATGCGGCCTTCCAGCGGCCCATCCAGGGCAGCCAGAAGAGGACGCTGAGCAGCGAGGAAGAAAAGGGCTGTGCCGGCCGGAGTGCTGGGGGCCAGGGGCCCCATGCACAGTGAGCAGGGCAGCAGCCAGTAGAGTTCTTGTTAAGTTCATCTGGATAATAAAAAATCTCCTGGAGATGCATGGAGAATTTGTTTATTCTGCATTGAAGGGTCAGTGTGTTTCAAGCCTTGGTTTGCCCCAGCTTGTATTTGTGAAGAGTCGCAGAGTTGGACACGACTGAGCGACTGAACTGAACTGAACTGTATTTGTGAAAGGTGGTCAGTTTGGGAGCCACACAAAGCTGTGAAATAGCATTTTCCCTGGAGACTCCCATGGACAGAGGATCCTGACGGGCTACAGTCCGTAGGATCACCAAGAGTGGGGCACGACTGAAGCGACTTATCACGCACTCACACACGGAGTCTTTGAAGCTCTTAATGTTCCAGTGAGCAGAGCAGCTTGACTGTGCCCTTAATTTCCTTTTCTCTTTGAAGAATCCTACCCAGAGGTAACTCTCAGCGCTGAGCGCCGACTGACCAGGGGGACCCAGATGGGTCCTGGATTGGAGGGCATGAACGTGAGTCCTCACGGCTCACAGACCACGCCTCAGCGAAATAGTGGACTGTTCCTGGCACCTTCCCTGATGAAACTCAGCCTTCCTTTTGCGCCTCCCCCTGCAGCCACAGCCCCATCTGCGAGTCCCGTTGTCTTTGGAACAATGAGCAATGGGTTAGAACAGTCAGCACATCCCAGCATCTCTCAGCTGTTTTCTCCAGGAGCCTCCTGCATCTCGTCTCCATGGCCACCCTGACCCTGCAACAGAAGAGAACCTCAGCCCACGCCCAGGGCACCAGACCCAAGGCAGGGCCTCCAAGGATTCCTGTAAACCGGGCCCCCGCCTTCTGTTCATGCAGGCCCTCACCCCAGCTCCCCTGATGCTCAGGTCATAGTCATCCTCCCAGGCCCGCGTGGTCCCCGCACCCCCCACCACCCTTTCTGCAGTAATTCTGCCCAGAGGACGGCTCGGACCACAGACACGGCTCGGAGCTTGAATTATCCTGTGGCGTTGGGGCTGTTTTCCTGCTTCGTGTCTCACATCCTGATGAGACTGCCTGCTGCCCTTGGGGGAAAATAGAGTCTTCCTCCCCCACCGTGGACAAAGCAAAGAAGTCTCCGTCCAAACACGCTGATGGCACCACTGAGCCTGTGCTCTAGAGCCTGCAAGCTGCAACCACGGAGCCCGCGAGCTGCAGCGACTGAAGCCGCGTGCCTGGAGCCTGTGCTCTGCGGCAGGGGAGCC
>NW_024070202.1:117472610-117541942 GCF_014754425.2 Oryx dammah | reverse complement strand
CGGACCTCAGCCAGAGGGGAGCCCCTGCTCGCCGCACCGCACGCGGCATCGAAGACTCATGCAGCCAAAAATAAATAATTTTTAAAAAAGAAACAGTGTTGATGGCAGGAGGCAGTAACACAGGACACCCTCAGGCCGCATTCACTGGTGTAAGAAATGCCCAGGCCCGTGGACTGTCACAAAAACCTCTGGTGGCCTTATACGGAACGCCCGCAGTGAGACAGGAACCGGAATGCAAAACTTGCTCGGCTGTATGGGCTGGTGCAGTGACGGTTTCCAAGGCATGAACATTGGAAACAGCATTAAAACCCCAGCTTCGTTAAGAACCAGCCTAGAATGGAACTAAAGCCAAAGCGTTGTTAAACACGTACAGAGTGACATGCGGCGCACGCCCTGCCAGCCGCGTGCTTTCACATCAGGGCACGTCTCTGTTACGTGCCCCTTTGCTTCTAGATGAGTGACTGCGGGGCAGTAGTGAAAATCCACCAGGATAAACGCGAGGCAAACATCATGGGCTTCAAATAATGGCACAGGGGAAAAAAAAAACCATGCAATATCTCTTTTTGAGGCACTGGATTCAGAATGGACATTTTCTAAATCTGACAGTGAGCTCTGAGGATTATAAGTGAACAGGAAGCACCCACTGCAAAATCGAGTTAAGAAAGTCAGCTGTGCACGAGCCGCCTGGCCTGGGGGCTGTAGGAGAAGACGGAGGCTTCAGTGAGGACGTGGGGAGAAGCAGCCTTGCTTAATTCTTGGCTCATCAGGAATCCCTGCCGGGTCCCGTCAAGTTGGGGTGTTACGTTCTAAGAGGTTCTTGATAAATTGCGCCTGCCCCAGGGGTGACCAGATGGTGAGAGACCGTGATCTGTCATCAACACGTGTGTTCCAAAGACTAACAAGCTCTCTTTGTTCTGGAGAAAAGCAGGTAACCGGCATAAGCGTGGTCTTCGTCACAAATGTTCCGGGCTGCCTCCAGGATCCAGTGCCACCAGAAGGGAGACACAAAGGAGGGTGGGATGAGAGCTTTGCAATAACTGAGCTGGACGCCTCACAATGGAGTCTGGAAGTCGGGTCACATTCCTAGGGATGCTGAGAAGTGAGGCAACCAGCCACGGAGATGTAGCGGGGAAGCCAGGGCGGGGCCGACCCCTGGGGCCATACCCACCCCTGGAGGGTAGAATAGAGCATGACAAGGACCTCGGAGGTCGGGATGGAGGATCCATCATTCCCGCTGGGGATGTGCTCACCCCCAACCGGGAAAGACCAAGCTAAGTGATCTCCTACCAGTGGGGGCCTGGGATCGGAATCCAGGGGAAGTGTCTGGTCATGGGCTCATCCAAGGATGGTGCGCCTGCTCCCCAAAACCCTCTGCAGGCCCCTGAGTCCGGCTTCCTGGGCCCAGGCCGTGTGGTGTGGAAGACCCCGATGGCCCCAGACCAGAGGTGTCAGGCCACAGGGGAGACTTGCGCTGGACATGCCAGCAGTGCTCACCCTTCCCCAGGCAGGTGTCAGTCAAGATCATTCCAGAAAAGGGGTCTTTCCAGGTAAAGCTGAGCCCCAGCAGAGGTGGGAAGACACCGCACCTCCCACCAGGCCAGGCAAACCTGACTTCCTCTTGCTCCCTCTTACTCGCTTTGGGAAGGAAGGTGTGCAGTTAAGGCTCGATGTGTAGTGACCTTGGGCTGGAAATGACAGGACTGGAGCCACGGCTCAGGGGCTGATGTCACACAGGGCAGCTGGGCAGTGGGATCCTGTGTGAGGCCTTCCACTACTGAGACCTGTCGTCTTCGGCAAGTCAGTGCTGGTACTGTGAAATTCTAGATGGTTCTGCTCAGAAAGCCATCCAGCTCTTAAATTTTCTGTGTATGTTATTATATTTGATCTGTATTTAAATTGCACTTCGATTTGCAGAATCTAAGGGTTAGATTCATTGGAAAGGACCCTGATGCTGGGAATGATTGAAGGCAGGAGGAGAAGGGGATGACAGAGAATGAGACGGTTCGATAGCATCACAGATGGGATGGACATGAATCTGAGCAAACTCTGGGAGATGGTGAAGGACAGGGAAGCCTGTCATGCTGCAGTCCATGGGGTTGCAAAGAGTCAGACACAACTTAGTGGCTGAACAACAGCAAAGGGATAGAAGAATCCAGGCATGAAATGTTATACCTACTATGCTGTGAAAACTTTTCTATAGTAGGGTAAGAAGCAGCATTTTATAAACCTTTAAGTTTCTATTAAAAATGTGTGGCCAGCAAGGGTGAGTTAATGGAATTCATTTATTAAATAAGGCAAATGTCCCTGGAGGAAGTCTTCTCTTCCTCGATATTCCACAAACTCCCCTAAATCTATTAATAGAAAACCACTATCTTGCTTATACTTGAAAATGAAAGTTCGGTTTTCACATCAACGTTACTCCAGGTCCATCATATTTTGTCTGCAATTTATTCTAATTTTCTTTCACCCTTTCAGTCATCCACTTACAAAGCCGGATGTGCCCCAACATAAAGAGACGCAGAGTTTATATAGAACGTGTGTGGCTGGGTAATCAATGCATGCTCTAGAAAGCTGCTACATTTTTAATAGAACTTTTGTTTTAATTGAGTCTTTAAGCTGATTAGTGAGGATGGCGGGTTTTAATTGGGGTTCTCATTTTCTTTGGGTCTTTGGGAGACATCACTTTTTTTTTTTTTTCCATCCCACATAGCTAATCAGTCATGAAAATCTTCCCAGAAAGAGTTTTGTTCTTCCTTTATTCAGAGAGAGAGTTCTCCAGTTCTGGTCAAGGCAGGTTAGCATTCTGTACAAAAGATATCTTAATGATGGCAACATAATGTATGCGTTTCTCACCTTTGGACCCGAGAAAACGGAAGAGTATCTTTTTTTTTTTTTTAACAGCCAATTTTTGCAAAGCATTCAGCCCTAACTTCATTATGAGCTCGACTTGTCCAAATCCTTACAAGTGTGGGTGCCTTTGACAGCCCCTCCCCGCCTGGGGCCTCTGAGTGGCAGTGCGAACGGGACTCTCCATCACGGCAGGAATGCATTTATGATCATGCAGTGCTTAAGTCTGTTTTTATTTCTCGTTTTATGGAAAATGCAGCAGTAATCCCTTTAGAATTCCCCACAGCTTAAATCTCAGAGACCGTTCACGGCGTCTCTTAATGTCTCAAGGGTCCTTCAAGTCGCGTAAGCCCCATATTCAACAGGTAAAGCCCACTTTGTTCTATAGACATGGCTGGAAATAATGTGAAATTAAAGATTTAATCTTCTGGGGGGCACCTCAGCCTTTCCGTAGTCCATCACAAAGAAACTAAAAAGTCTAGCACCTTTTCAGCAACGAGAAAAGTCTCTGATTGGCAGGAGCGGGGGCATTGATCCCCAAAACTATGTTGCTAAAAATTTTTATTAATGCAATTAGGCAAAGAGGCCACTGTCCAGCCCCAAATGTTGGGGGAGACTTCATGTCACGATGAAATTTGCTTCCATTATTAACCTAATTGGTGGGATTTATGTTCAGAGCAGGGGGAGAAAAAAGGAATCAAACTTTGGTGACAAATTAAGTACTTTTTTTGCTCTCAAGGAAACCTAATTCCGCCAACATGAATTAGAAAGGGTGGTCAAGGCCCCACTGATATGAGAGGAAGGATTAGATAAGGAGAGATTGCACTGGCCTGAATGCACCGCTTGAGAATTCCATCAGCAAGCACCGTTGGCTTGTGTAATGGCATGTTATCGACCTAGTCTATAGCATGACTTAATTTTCCATATTGAGATTTTTTTGGAAATGTGTTAGAGAAATATCAAGAAATGAGTGCTGTGTCATTTATGGAACCCTGTCCGACACCCTTACTATTTAGCTTTTTATCCAAACATCCTGCCAGTGAGTCCAAGGCTGGCCTGGGTTGCATGGCCTGTTGGTTCCTGCCTCCCTTTGCTTCTTGTAGGGAGCAGGTCTGCCCCTGCACTGTTTGTGGGGTGAGATCCGCAGAACCAGACCTTTCTCTTTGTTTTTACAGAAGAGTACAAGAGTCCTGGGGAGGTTGAGGTATAGACGTTTGCTGAGGCGGAGGGCCCCGAGGCCAGGCAGACAGCAGTGTGCACAGCCAACACCAGCAAAGCTGGTCCAGGACTCGGTCCATCAGAGCCCGGGAGCCCTCAGCCGTCTGCAAGGCCCCACACCTGGTGGCGCTCGCTCATACGACGATCCAGGGGTGACAGCCACACTGCCACAGCCGCATTTCAGAAACACAAATTAGTGGAAAATCCGAAACAACTTGAGCAGATCGCTATCGGTTAAGAACAATGCGTTTTTAAAAAAACTGGGGTATGACTGCTCTGCGGTGCTGCGATAGTGTCTCTTGGGCTGCCTCTTTTTTGGGCTCCCCCATCTCAGCCACCACGGAGTGCTGAGCCGAGTCCGCATGCCGCACAGCAGGCTCTCGTCAGTTACCTGCTTTAGACAGAATTGTGTGTGAGTCAGTCCCAGTCTCCCAGCTCATCCACCCTTCTAACCCCCTCGGGATCCATACGTTTGTTCTCCATCTGTGTCCCTGCTTTGCAAATAAGATCACCTATGCTACTATTACTGCTAAGTCGCTTCAGTCGTGTCCGACTCTGCGACCCCATAGACGGCAGCCCACCAGGCTCCCCCGTCCCGGGGATTCTCCAGGCAAGAACACTGGAGTGGGTGGCCATTTCCTTCTCCAATGCAGGAAAGTGAGAAGCGAAAGTGAAGTCGCTCAGTCGTGTCCGACTCTTAGCGACCCCATGGACTGCACCCTACTAGGCTCCTCCATCCATGGGATTTTCCAGGCAAGAGCATTGGAGTGGGGTGCCATTGCCTTCTCCAGTAAAGAATCTGCTTGCAGTGCAGGAGACCTGGGTTCGATCCCTGGGTCAGGAAGATCCCCTGGAGAAGGGAATGGCAACCCACTCCAGTATTCTTGCCTGGAGAATCCCGTGGACAGAGAAACCAGGCAGGCTACAGTCCATGGGGTCGAGAGAGTCAGACACGACTTAGCGGCTAAACCATGCTGCTTTTCTGGATTCCACATATATGCATTAACACACCCCAGCACTGCCCCGCCTGGGCGTACACGCAGAGAAAACCATGATTCAGAAGGACACGTGCACTTCAAGGGTCATTGTCGCGCATGCACAACAGCCAGGCCACGGAGGCAGCCTAAATGTCCAGCAGCAGAGGAATGGGTACAAAACGGAACTTTCATTGCAAAAACTAATTAATGAGCAGAGAAACTGCAGGGAAAGCAGAGCATCTAAACTGGCTTCTCTTAAAGGAGGATTTTGCAGAAATGCAGCTTGCCTCGCCCGGGGTCCCACCACCTCCAGATTTCCAGACCCAGGAGCCCCTGAGACTGTGCCCCGTGGTCACCACTGAAAGGCTCTGTTGAGTGGAAACTGCCTTGCCCAGCAGGAAATGCTGGGATCGGACAGACCACCAGCGTCCGGACTCTGAAGTCCCAAGAATATGCTCACGTTCACAGAAGGCTTCAGATGCAGGCATTTTCACCCCGAGCGCCTACAGGGAGGTTCTTGGTCCAGGACCACAGCCATCTGGCCCAGGGTTCCGCCCCCTTCTCTGGGCTCAGAGCGACTCAGGCAGCTCAGGTATGACCCACATGATCGGTGTCTGGATTTAAATCCTGAAGGCTGAATCGAATCCGAGTCTGCACAGCCACAGGCTCTTCACAGAGCAGTAGCCTCAGGACAGGCTGGGGCCTGGGGCCCGGGGCCCTTTGCTGAAGTGCTGTACCTGGCTAAGCATCTCCCAGAAACAAGACGCAAAGAAACCGCAAGAGCCGAAAACTGCGCTCGTGCAGTTGGGGCAAATTACGGTCCCCGGTCACCTCTGAAGAGCTGGGCGCAAAAGCAGGGTACTTCCCATGCTCCCTGCACAGAGAACCAGCAAGGGGTGGGGAGACTCCCTAAGCCACCCGTCTGGCCTGACTCTGGACACACCCCTGTGTGCGTGTATGCTAAGTCGCTTCAGCTGTGTCTTTGCGACCCCATGGATTGTAGCCCACCAGGCTCCTCTGTCCAGGGGAGTCTCCAGGCAAGAATACTGGAGTGGGTTGCCATGCCCTCCTCCAGGGGATCTTCCAGACCCAGGGACTGAACCCGCATCTCTAGTGTCTCCTGCACTGGCAGGAAGGTTCTTTTCCACTAGCATCACCTGCAAAGCCGGGACACATCTCTACCCTCACCCTGTTTAAGCAACCAGCTCACCAGCCCGAGGCAGGCAAACAAGGGAATCTGCTGTTCGTCCTCATTCCCCACTGCTGTAGCAGGACCCTAGTAAAACCTCGCCCAAATCTCTCGTCCCGCGCTGATAGATTCCTATTGACTAAGGAGGCCAAGAACGCTGCTTGGTAACAGCCTCGCCTGCCGATAGATTCCCAGAACCACAGGGAGGGACACAGTTCATTTCAGTAAGCACGTACCCATGCACATTTCAGGTGTCAATTGCATTGTAACAAGCCACACTCAAAACTCCAAACGCAGGGACACAAAAACCCATTGATCATTTCTTGCCACTTTGCTGTCTGGACTGGGCCCAGCTGGGTGACCTCGAGGCTCCTGCGGCTGATGAAACCCTCAAGGAGGCCCTTGCCCTCAGTGGTCCAGCCTGAAGCCGGCTGGTGCAGCTGGGATGGGCCCAGTCACGTTCTCCCAGGAGGCCCACCCCCAGGAACGGCTTGGTGTTGTGTTAGCTTCCCCGGGATGGCTGTAACAAAGCACCACCAGCTGAATAGTTTAGAACGACAGAACCTCACTCTCTCACAGGCTGGAAGCTACAAGTCAGAAGTCACGGGGTCAGCTACACCGGGCTCTGCCCCCCAGCTTCCGGTGGGCCCCAGGGAGCCCTGGAGCTCCTGGATTTGCAGCGGCATCGCTCCGGTCTCTGCCTCGCTTGTTGCTCAGCAGTCTTCCCTCTGTGTATCTGTGTCACACCTCTTCTTATAAGGAGGGCAGTCAAGCTGGGTTAGGGTCCACTCAACTGCTGTACGTCTCCACTTCCTCTACATCTCAGTTACATCCACAAAACCCTGTTCCCAAACAAAGTCACCTGTTCAGGTGCCAGGGGTTCGGACCGAACCCTGTAGGAGGAGCTCGTGCCACCAGGCAGTGTGGCCTAGAGGGCGTGACGCTGTTGAAACGAGTCAATCAGAAAAGGACAGATAGGGCATGTCTCTGCTTACCTGAAGTAGGTGTTCAGTCAGTCAAAATCCTAGAGACAGAAAGTCGTGTGGCTCTCAGGACCTGGGGAGGGGGCGTGGCGGAGTGTTTCTAATGGGTATGGGTCTCAGTTTTACAAGATGAAATGTTATGAAGATGAATGGTGATGATGGCTCACAACATTATCAGTTCAGTTCAGTCGCTCAGTCGTGTCCGACTCTTTGCGACCCCATGGACTGCAGCACACCAGGCCTTCCTATCCATCACCAACTCCCGGAGTTTACCCAAACCCATGTCTATTGAGTCGGCGATGCCACCTAACCGTCTCATCCTCTGTCATCCCCTTCTCCTCTCACCTTCAATCTTTCCCAGCATCAGAGTCTTTTCACAACATTATAAATGTATTTAATATCACTGAACAGAAAACCAGTTAAGATAGTAAATTTAATGTTATGACATTTTACTTCAATTTTTAAAATGTTTTAAAGGCATATGGATTGGAAAGGAAGAAATAAGACTGTCGCTACTTAGAGATGATATGATTATATATACAGGAAATCCAAAGGATCTCAAACAGCTCCTAGAGCTAATGAGTGTGATCAGCAAGTTCACAACATGTAAGATAAACATTCAAAATTGATGGTATTTCTAGCAATGAATACATGGGCACCAGTATTAGAAATACAATACCACCTACCATTGCTCAAAAAATGGAATTCTTAGCAGGAAATCTAATAATACACACACAGGACGTGTATGCTGAAAGGCATATCATGTTCATGGATTGGCAGATTCAATGTAGTGAAGACATCAACTTTTTGCAAGTTGATATAAGGTTTTAAACAATTCCTATCAAAATCCTGGGCTTCCCTAGTGTCTCAGATGGTAAGGAATCTACCTGCAATGCAGGAGACCTAGGTTCTATCCCTGGGTTGGGAAGATCCCCTGGAGAAGGGAAAGGCTACCCACTCCAGTATTCTTGCCTGGAGAATCCCATGGACAGAGGAGCCTGGAGGGCTACAGTCCATGGGGTCGCAAAGAGTCAGACACGACTGAGCGACTAACATTTTTATCAAAATCCTAGCAAGACTTTTTGTAGATACAGCAAGATTATTCTAAAATTTACACAGATATGCAAATGAACTGGAACAGCTAAGACATTTTTTAAAAAGGAGACTCAAGTGGAAAGAAGTCTACTGATTTCAAGCTTTTTTACACCAATATACCATAAGCTCTACAAGGGTGTGGCGTTGGAGTAGAGACAGACCCAGAGATCAGTGGGACTGGAGAGAGCCCAGGAATAGACTCGCATACATGTGCCCAACTGATTTCCAACAAAGGGGCAGAGGCAGTTCAGGCAGGATTCTCGAAGCCCCGCCAAGAACACGAGGTGTGGGGGTGGGGTAGGAGGGTGGACTCTCACAGCCCCGGCGTATTGAAACAGAAATCAGGCTTTCCAAGTACCAGGCATTTTCAAAACCACATGCCGCCAAGCAGCCAACGGAAGAGCAGCAAGTTCGGCGGAGCAGTTGCCGTGTACACGCTTCCATCCCACAGAGGGTACTCCTTCCGGGGGAGAGGGGGTCTGCAGAGGCCCCTTGCCCATCAGGGGCCGCTCTCCCAGCAGGGATCCCTCCTGTTTCTCCAGGTGTGCGTGGCGTGGACCTCGGCACTGCCAGCACGTGGGCGATAGGGCATGGATCTGGGGCACTGGCCACGAGCCTGCATTCGGACCAGGGGACCTCCAGCCTCAGAATCGCGCCTCCCCCGTTTCTCTGTGGCCTTGAGAAGGTCACGTCTTTTATTTTTGCCTCTGTTCTCTCCGCTGGGGTGGAGGGTGACCCCTGTGCCTGCCTCGTCCACTCCAGTGGGATGGGGGCGGAGACAGGAGGGGGTGGGGACAAGAGGGGCAGGGACGGGAGGGGCGGAGACAGGAGGGGGCGGGATGAGAGGGGCGGGGACAGGAGGGCGGAGACAGGAGGGGGCGGGGACAGGAGGGGCGGGGACAGGAGGGGCGGGGACAGGAGGGGGCGGGACGAGAGGGGCGGGGACAGGAGGGGCAGGGACAGGAGGGGACGCGTGTACAAACAGCTCATCACTAGGAGGAGGAGCGCCTCTGCCCACGCCGGGGCCCTGTGGGTGGCTCTGTGTGGCACAAGGAAGGCAGGACACAGCGAGGGACTCCAGAGGGACAGAGACACATCAGAGGAACGACAGGCGCCCAGAGCCGGCTGCCTGTCCTCCAAGGAGGGACTGGCCTGCGTCCAGGTCTTGGCTTCCTGGGGCCCAGTGAGGGCACTCGGTTCCCCAGGGAGCTTAACTGCCCACACTCAGGACTGGATTCGTTGTAGCTTCTCTGAAAGTCCCTGTGGGCCGGGGAGCCCTCACTCCAAAACCTTCAGGGCGCCACAGAGAAGCAGAGGGCTGCACACGGCCCTTTACATGTTAGACCAGATTCCTATTTACTCCCCAGTTAGGGGATGCCACACGGACCTTCCAGATTCATGTCAGGGAAACTCCCCAGCTTGGGAGTTATAAAAAGGCCACCGTAGCCCTTTCTGACAATGCCATCTCAACAACCCCTTCCAGCCCGGGAGTTGAGGTAGACGAGAAGACTTCCTTGTTGTCATCAGCATTGCCAGCAAACAGCAGTTTGTCAGACAGCGTGGTTGCCTGGCGACAAGTGCTGTGTGTCTTGAGTATCCTATCTGTTGTCTATGCCCCCGCTGCCTGGGCCCTGCTGGGGGTTTTCTCCACAATGGCTCTTTTAGGATGGGTAAAGTCTAGCCAGTAAAGCTGCTCGGGTTCAGCCTGCCCCATCCCAGACAGTGTTTTCCTAAATACATTGCTAGGCACCAAATCAGGAAATCCTCAGGCCTGTGTTTGCATGTTGAACTGTGCAGAACTTTAGGATCTTCAGGGAGTCTTCAAAGACCACCTCAGCGGGGGAAGGGGCAAAGGGTTCGGGAGAAATGCTTCTCTTACAGCCTCTTCTTCCATCTGACCCCCTGACCCTGTGATCACACAGCCCACCTTCACGGGAAGAGCGGCTCGAGATGGAGGCGGGCTGATACCACTAGGATTCAGACCTGAATCCACTCTGCGTCCCCTGCAGGACGCACCTGAAGCTGACCCGGCGCGTTCAGTTGCCATGGTATCCGAGGCCTGCAGCGCAGCCTGCAGAGGCGGGCTCACCAGCGTGTTTTTCTTCTCTGATATAAAAAGCTTGGAGCAACTAGACTGTGGAGGGGTGAAGACCAGTGAAGAAAAGCGCCAAGTTCTCCAGGACCGCGTGTGCCAGGGAAAGCTGAGTCTCCCAAACGCCAGCTTGAACTGCTCCTGCAGCCACCTGCCTGAGCCCACAGAGCCCAGACCTTGCAGATGGATAAAGCCGGGCAGACACACCGAAACTACGGGAGGCCTTGCACTGGACACAAAGGCTAAAACTGAGGTGGGACAGGAGAGGGGACCCCCCCCCACGGAAGCCCTTGAATGTTTTTTCTGAAGTCCATAACCTCTGTGACAAGAAGTGTGGCTACCTGTGCCAAGGCTGAGTGATTGTGGGCTCCTGAGAGATGCCCCCTAAGTCAGGAGAGAAACAGACCTGGTTTCAGCCTCTCCTTAATCCCCTGGCAACCCCAACCCCGCCACCCCCTCCCCCCGCCCCACTCACGCAAGCTCCCTCAGGAGGCACCCAGGCGACGACACTTAAGGGTGAGTAAGAAACCAGACTCAGGGCCGGCTCATCCCAGGACGGCCTCCGCTCCGGCTCTTCAACCTGGAAACGTCCAGCTGTGTCTGGAGGTTGTTCTGACTCCATCATGGAAGCAGGGGCTCGTGGAATCCCGAAGCACTCAGTGAGAATCGAACGCCGTCTCAGACCGCTCCGAGCTCACAGCCTCACCTCTGGTGCCTCACGGTGCACAGCAGGGGCTGGCCATGCGTGGGCCACACAGGTGCACAGGCCAGAGGAGTGGGCCCCGCCCACTGAGCGCCGTCCACTGACCTGCACTCCGGACCAGTGGGTCCTCCATCCTGGGGCACGGGTTCAGTCCTGGGAGCCCCCCTGGAAACTTCTTCTCCAGGCCCCCACATCCAGCATCTGCACCCATCCACCGGATTCTGTCAAGTCTTCAGTTTCAACGAGGGCTCCTTTCCGCACGTGTTCAAGTTCTCCGGACCAAGACAAGATGGAATTGTCTGACTCACAAGAAACTGATGGAAGGAAAGCTCTCTCTCCCAGGCCTCCTGGTCCGTGCTCTTGACACCTCCAGGAACCTGCCTTGACATCACCACCAACGCTGCTCGCTCCTGACCCGTCCCCATCCCCCACACCTGGGCGGACGCCTCAGCCGTTCCCAGGTCCCCGGGGGCCCGTGCGTCCCCACCTCTGCTGTCCTCGCCGCGGCTCACTCCCTCTCTTTCACTTTTCCTAGATGACTGAGCAGGGTCTGCTCAGGAAAGGAAAACCCACTCCAGATTTTCAGAGAAAAGTCATCGTGGAAAACGATTATGAGGCTTAAACAAGACTGGAGGACTGGAGAGGGCAGAGGGGGACGGTGAGGCTGTAGCTGCAGGAGGCACCCTCTGCTTAGGCAGAGGCTTGGGTAGCGAGAATCTCGGGGTTCGCAGGAGGAGCCCAGCAGAGTGGCTGAGAGGAGGGGCCCAGCACGGTACTGCAGACAGACAGGAAGCGAGTGCTGCTGATCTCTGGGGGGCCACCAGGAACGGAGGCAAAGAGCACGGCCCCCCGTCTCCCCCAGGCTGCAGGGTCCCCTATGTGGGCTCGCCCCTGCAGGGACCCAGCTGGCCAAGGAGACAGGTCAGGCCATTCCCCGCCCCCCTGCCCGCCAACCCCCCGCTCCCCAGGGCTGAGTCTGGAGGTAAAGTTGAGCCAAGAGCCTTGGTCACTGACTTGGGATGTCTGACTTGCGGTGTTCCTCATCACTTTCTTCTGAAGCAGGTGCTGGAACGCCCAGGCCCCTCCCTTCCAAGCTCAGGCCGAGCTGCTGTGGACCCTGCTAGCCACCCTGCCTCATGCTTCCTCCAGCGCTCAGGGAGCCATCTGGCCCAGCCCTGAGGTCCTCCCCTGTCTCACAGATGCCGCTCCGTAACTCATGCTTCCTGCGCGCTCCTTCCAAAACCCACCTGCCCCAAGCCCTTCCCTGGGGCCTGCTCTTCCCATGAGCCAGAGGCCCCTCTGCCTGGAGCCTAGCGGCTGTCACGTGCAGACCACGTGAGCCAGTGGCCAATGTAAGGTTTTCCCAACAGTATGAGGCTCGAGGGGCTCTTGTGGGAAATTGGGAGCTTGGTGGGTTGGGGGAATTCACTGGCCTGTGTTTCTAATTTCCAGCCTGCATAAAGCTATTATTCTGAATCTTGCTGCTTCTCTGCTTTTGTCCCTAGGCCACTGTCTCATAGTCCCTGGGGATGCCACACAGCACCTCAGAGAGAAGACGGCTTGTGAGTTACCCCACGGGGCCGAGAAACAAAAGGTGGGATGAGTGAAGACTCTGAATGTCCCCACCCGGCCTTCCTGCCTCCATATCTGTCTGTTTCATGTCAGCTCTGCCCTGTTGAGCCCATCCCCACTCCCCTCCCTGAAAGCACACTGTCCATGTGACGCATTTTCACGGTAACTCTTTGATTGATGGATTGTTGCTTCACAGTGTTGTGTTATGTAGTGTGTTATGCGACGCGTCCTGTTATGTCTCTGCCCTGTAAGGGTGCAGCTTAGCTAAAGGACACACATACATCCCCTCTTTCCTGGACCGCCTCACACCCCCGCAAGCCATCACAGCGCACAGAGCTGAGCTCCCAATTCGTCCCACCCTCGCCTTCCCCCCGCACCCACAGTCTTCTCTCTATGTCTGCACCTCTACTCCTGCCCTGCAAATAGGCTCATCTGTACCATTTTTCTAGATGCCGTACATACCCTGTAATATACAATATTTGTTTTCCTCTTTCTGTCTTACTTCACTCTGTACGACAGACTCTTGATCAAGATTTCAGTCTGTTTTTAATGGAAAGGGCCTGTGTCTGCCAACACCTGCTCACATCCATAATAAAACACTCAAGCCACCTGAGCCCAGATTAGATTCAAATCTGAGATGACAACTCCTTGACTTTCTTCTACAGAGTAGTTTCACCATCTACGCCCTTTTTCCTCCAGGCAGTGAAAATAATTGTGTGGCTCAGAAGCAAAAGGTCTCATCAGACATAAAATAGATAAAAGCACCACCTCCTGTTCCAGAGGGTGACATTTTCCTGAAGAAATGGGAGCCTTCCATGCATTTGCTGCATCTCCGTGAAGAAGCACTGCCGTGCAGCAGACTCGAGGAAACACAGACCGTCGCTGATGCGCTGAGAGCTGGTCTTGGACAAGGGCAGTGATGGCAGCAGTCTCCCTCTTCTCTGAGCTCCGTAGACGTGCATGCAGTAATGAACTTCAGGTCTGGGCACCACATCTGAGGCCGATGGCTCCCGGAGGTCAGGCATCTGACAGCCACGCCAGATAGAGTGGAAGGAGCGGGTAAGGGTGTTTCAGTGGGAGGAACAGGTGAGTGAGAAGAGATGCAATGTGGGGGGGGCAATCCCAGTGCAGGGGAGGGGCCGGTGCCTGTCCGTCATCAGCCAGGTCAGAGCTAGGACCGGGGAGTGGGAATTCGGAGGGCAGATTCTGGTTCACGTCGGGAAGAATTGCCAATAGCTGGAGCTAGAAAGGAGCTACAAGGTCCTGAGCCGATGCTGTTGAGACTGGCCTCGGGGTGTCCTATGGATTAGAATCCAGGTCCATCTGGATAAGCCTTTAAATGTTCTGGCTGCCTCTGACAGTATCTAGGTCAGCTGGGTCCACCCTCCAAAATCAGACCCTCACCAACCTTATTAGCTGTTGCCTAGCAATGGCAACCCACTCCAGTGTTCTGGCCTGGAGAATCCCAGGGACGGGGGAGCCTGGTGGGCTGCCGTCTATGGGGTTGCACAGAGTCGGACACGACTGAGCGACTTAGCAGCAGCAGCAGCAGCAGCAGCTTGCATATGTGCATGCTAAGTTGATTCAGTCGTGTTCGACTCTGCGCCCCCGTGGACTGTAGCCCGCCAGGCTCTTCTGTCCATGGGATTCTCCAGGCAGGAATACTGGAGTGGGCGGCCGTTTCCTACCCCAGGGGGTCTTCCTGATCCAGGGGTCAAACCCGCACATCTTGTGTCTCCTGCTTTGGCAGGTGGCTTCTTTACCACGGGCGTCACCTGGCAAGCCTGCTTAGCATCTTACTCCATCTTAAAAGCTTGGAAAGTGACTATTTTGTTAGAAGCTTTTCGTCCTCAGTGTAATTTTTAAAATGTCTTTGTTTTTATCTGATTTTTGCATTTTCTCTATTCTGTTTTCAAGGTTTCCGATCATCTTTATGATCATTATTCTGAGTTCTTTCTCTGGTGGTTTGCCTATTTCCTCTTCATTTATTTGGACTTCTGTTTGCCTAGTTTGCGCCATCATTCGTGTAGCATTTCTCTGCCTTTTCATTATTTTTTTTTAACTTATTGGGTTTGAGGTCTCCTTCCCAGCCTTCAAGGTTGCATTCTTCCTTGCTTTTGGTTTCTGCCAAAAAGGTTGGTCCAGTGGTCCGTGTCAGCGTCATGCAGGGCAAGATTTGTGCTGCGTTTCTGGTTGCTTGTCTCTTTTTCCTCTGATGGGCAGGGCTGAGTGAGGTGGGCTGCTGTCTGCTGATGGCTGGGTGTGTATTTTTGTCTGTGTTGTTAAGTGAGGCGTCCTACACAAGATGCTGCTGGTGGTTGGGTGATGCAGGGTCTTATATTCAAGTGGTTCCCTTTGTGTGAGTTCTCACTATTTGATACTCCCTAGGGTTAGTTCTCTGATAATCTAGGGTCTTGGAGTCAGTGCTTCCACTCCAAAGGCTCAAGGCTTGAGCTCTGGTCAGGAACGAAGATTCCACAAGTGGTTTGTTATGGTATTAAGTGAGATTAAAACAAATATCCAAAGGTGAACCCCAGACAAGTGGCAGTTAAAAAATCAGGCAAATAATATTTAAAATAATGGAATATACACATAAACATATATACCCACAAGCAAAGTGAAAACAGCCCAACTAAAATATAGTACAGTAGACCGACCCAGTGAACAAAGGCAATCAAAAATTATATTTACCAGTTAAGAACAAAATTAACCAAAGCACAAACTGGAAAACAAAACTAAAGCAAGGTGCCAAGTGGGGAATAGAGCAGTGAAAACAGAACTAACAAATAGGCTGAGAGGAAAGGAAAGAAAGAAAGAATAGATACACAGAGTTAAACAGAGGTAGATAAAGAAGATTTATATACATTAAAGATTAACTGCAAGGGGAAAAGAACAGTAGGAAAGGCAAACAAGGAATAAATGTAGAAAATTTCTTTAATTGAAGGATAATTGCTTTATAATATTGTGTTGGTTTCTGCCATACTCAGTGTAATTTTTTTTAATTCAAAGCTATTTTTTTGGGCTCCAAAATCACTGCAGATGGTGATTGCAGCCGTGAAATTAAAAGACACTTACGCCTTGGAAGGAAAGTTATGACCAACCTAGATAGCATATTAAAAAGCAGAGATATTACTTTGCCAACAAAGGTCCATCTATTCAAGGCTATGGTTCTTCCAGTGGTCATGTATGGAGGTGAGAGTTGGACTGTGAAGAAGCTGAGTGCTAAAGAATTGATGCTTTTGAACTGTGGTGTTGGAGACTTTTGAGAGTCCTTTGGACTGCAAGGAGATCCAACCAGTCCATCCTAAAGGAGATCAGTCCTGGATGTTCACTGGAAGGACTGAGGCTGAGGCTGAAACTCCAATACTTTGGCCACCTCATGCAAAGAGCTGACTCATTGGAAAAGACCCTGATACTGGGAGAGATTGGGGGCAGGAGGAGAAGGGGATGACAGAGGATGAGATGGCTGGATGGCATCACTGACTCAATGGACATGGGTTTGGGTGGACTCTGGGAACTAGTGATGGACAGGGAAGCCTGGCGTGCTGCGATTCCTGGGGTCACAAATAGTCAGACACGACTGAGCGACTGAACTGAACTGAACTTATAGGACCATTACCATTTTGTATTTTATTTTCATTTCCTTGTATTTTTCAGTGTCACATCCAAATCTTAACAAAACATAGCTAAGAGACCTATTGGTTTGCTGAAGCTTAGGGTTTATTGAGTTATTTTTTTCTAGTATGCCTGTAATGGAATCTGATGTAAGCTCAGTTCAGTTCAGTTCAGTTCAGTCGCTCAGTCGTGTCCAACTCTTTGTGACCCCATGAATCGCAGCACGCCAGGCCTCCCTGTCCATCACCAACTCCCAGAGTTCACTCAGACTCACGTCCATCGAGGCAGTGATGCCATCCAGCCATCTCATCCTCTGCCGTCCCCTTCTCCTCCTGCCTCCAATCCCTCCCAGCATTAAAGTCGTTTCCAATGAGTCAACTCTTCGCATGAGGTGGCCAAAGTACTGGAGTTTCATAAGCTAGTTACACACAATTAATTTTTCTGAGAATTAAAATATATTTTCAGCTCATGACATGAGCTCTTGCCAGAAAGAATTTAGAGAGGAGTTTGAGATGGAAGCCTTGTTGAATGTTTTCTAAAATGTTTGCATCTCTGTCTCTCGGTAAAACGATCTGGTGAGGGCAACTGGAATTTTAAGACAACACCATAGCTAAGACAGTGTGTGGCGATTCCTTTAAAAACTAGGAATGAAACTACCATATGACCCAACAATCCCACTACTGAGCATATACCCTGAGAAAATTATAATTGAAAAAATACGTGTACCCCAGTGTTCATTGCAGCACTATTTACAATAGCCAGGATATAGAAGCAACCTAGATATCCATCCACGAATGAATGGATAAAGAAGCTGTGATGGATATAAACAATGGGATGTGACTCAGCCATACAAAGGAATACATTTGAGTCAGTGCTAATGAAGTGGATGAGCCCAGAGCCTATTATACAGAGTGAAGTGAGTCAGAAAAGCAAACACCATGTATTAACACATATATGGAGTCTAGAAGGACGGTCCTGATGAGCCCATTTGCAGGCAGCAAGGGAGACGCAGACGGTAGAGAACAGACTTGTAGGCGCGGTGGGTGGGGAAGGAGGAGGTGGGCAGACGGCGAGAGGAGCGTGGAAAGACACATGGCCGCGCGTGAAATCATAGCCGGTGAGGATTTGCCCTCCACTGTCAGACCACTGTCACACCTTCGGTATGACTCAAGGAGCTTCAGTGCCACATGACAACCTGGAGGGGTGGGAGGGGTAGGAGATGGGAGGGAGGCTCAGGAGGGACGGAGCATAGGCAGACCTCCGGCTGATTTATGTCAGTGGATGGCAGGAACCAACTCAACACTGTACAGCAATTATCCTTCAATTCAATGTAAATAAAATTTGAAAAAGACACCACCATATCTGATCTCACAGTATGAGGAGGCAGCTAACTGTCTAGGATCAGAGGTTGAAAAAGGCCCTGGTGGCTCAGACGGTAAAGCGTCTGTCTACAATGCGGGAGACCTGGGTGCGATCCTTGGGTTGGGAAGTTCCCTGGAGAAGGAAAAGGCAACCCACTCCAGTACTCTTGCCTAGAAAATCCCATGGACGGTGGAGCCTGGTGTCCATGGGGTTGCAAAGAGTCGGACACGACTGAGCAACTTCACTTTCACTTTCAAGGTAACTTGTAGAATTCCTATATTGAATAGTTTGCTCATTTCCCTTTCAGTACTTGACGTTTGTCTCTTATTTAGAGCAGGATGCAAGAAAAATGAGGAAACTTGGCTAATAACTTGCTTGGATTTATTGGCTTTCTGTTAATGGAACTTCTATACACAAGACAAACTCCAGAAGATAGTGGAGGACAAGGAGCATGGCTTGCTACAGTCCATGAGGTTGCAAAGAGTCGGACATGACTTAGCGACTGAAAAACAACAATAACAACAAATACACAAGCCGTTAGTCTTGTATTTTCAAAGCCGAAGGTAGATGTCAAAACCTGTGTGGATTGAAATAGACAGATGGACGATGACGACCACTGCTGGTGACATGCTCATACAAACTGCCCATAACTGTGTAATATGGGCTACTGTCTGACCGGAATAAAGCATAACACTGGTCTGCCACCCTTTCTGGCTTCTCTTTGATCTTTCCTCCTGCGGTGATGACCTTTTGCACCATGCCCTTCCATTCCGGAAAAGGCCTGGGGTCAGTCACTGCCACCCATCGGTGAGTGTAAGTCATTCTGTCCCCACTTTGGAAAATGTGTATATTATGCCTTTGGTCACATTGTGGGAAAGAGCGCTTAGTTGGAGAAACTGAGGAATCAGAGAGCAAAAAGGAGAGGAATTTGTTTCAGGACGCAAGGAGGAACACGGATGTCCCTGAAATCACTGTCTTTTTGCAAATCTGTTTCAGTGACATCCTATTAACCACCCCCATCCAAGCACTCCAGTAATAGTCTCTATTTCCTGCTGGCTAAGAATCCAACTTCCAAATGCAAGGTCACTTTTTGAAGTTGAGTTTCATCTTTGCTTTGATGAATGGATGTATTTGAATGAACAGAACATTCTGTCCCACTGCTAAAGATAAAGTGTATAGATAGCATTTTTAAAGGCTGTAGAGCAGAGACCCTACCAACAAAGACATTTAGTTTGCTTTAATTGTGGCTATTTTAATGCATATTGGTGATTCAAATCCATAAAGCCTCCATGAGATAATGCAATTTATAAAACTTTCCAGCTTTATAAATTGGAGAAATTAATCAAAATAGTCTCAAGAAAGCGTTCCACGGGATTCCATCCAAATGGTGGACAAGATCTTGGCCTTTTAAATGGCAGATTGCCTGAACCCTTCCCTAGTGTCGGTCCGTGTGGCCACTGATCAAGGCTGCTCATCCAAGCTCAGTAGAGGTGCCTCATTGCCTTAGTTAGGAAACAGCTCATAATTGTAATAATATCGGTAATGCTAATTTGAAAAGTTCAAGATTAAAGGGCAGCTGTGTTGACATTAAATCATCTCTTGATAATAGATTTGACTTTTAGAAACCTCCAGGATTATAAACCAATGAAAAGGAAATATTATTTCCCTTACCAATATGTTAGAAGAGAACGGAAACTCATTGTCTTACTGCATTTATTTGATTGCTCGTAAGGTTTAAGGGTTTTTTTCAGACCTTTACTAACCATGTATTTCTTTTTTGGAGAATTGTCTTTTTATGTCTTTTGACTTTGAATGACTCATCATGTCCTTAAACATGAAGGTTCAAAATCTGTCAGACATGTTTCATTGACCTTTAGCGGTTTTGTCTGTGTTTTCTTCTTCCAAAATAAAAAATATCTCTATTGTTTTCAGGGACCATAAAAATTATGTATGCTCATTGCAAAAAAAGAAAGAAAGACAGAAGGAAAATAAGAGAAAAAGGAAGGAATCAAGCATGCAGAAAAATAAGAGGAAGAAGACTAAAATGATCCAAAATTACATCACTAGAGAAAACCACTAATAGCATGCTGGCAAATCTTTTTCTGGACAATCTGATGTGAATTAGAATTTTATACAAATGTATTCAGTTCAGTTCAGTCACTCAGTTCTCTCCAACTATACTCTTTTATTTACTAAAGTATGTATCATAGATCTTTTCAACACCAATGAGTATAGCATTCTTTTCAGAACTGCTATTCCAGTCCAAACATCTACTAAATTATTAACATTTTTTATTGTTAGACTTTTTAATTGTTTCCAATGTGGGGCTATATTATAGACAATAAGTGGAAAACTTTGACCATACAATTTGGTAAATACTTTTCTGGTAATCTCCCATAGGTAAACTCTTAGAAGTGGAATTGCTAGGCTAGGTTTAAATTCTGACACATTTTACCAAGCCATTTTCTCAAAAGACTGCATCTCATGGCACCCCCGCCAATGGTGTTATGAGAATATCTTCTGCTCCACACTTTTTTCAACCCCCAGTTTTTTCAAATCTTTCATTCTCTTCTAAAATGAAGAAACCAACACAAGAAACGTATTGCCTCATAGTTCTGGGAATCAGAAGTCCTAACATCAAGGAGAACATGGGCCCACATTTCTCCCAGAGGATCTTGGCACTGCCCCGTTTCCAAGACCATCTGCATCTCATGAGTTCCGGTCTCGTCCTCCGTCTCCAAAGTCCAAAGCTCAGCATTTTCAAACCCCTCTCCCTCTCTCCAGCATCTCCTTTCCCTCTGACCCTCCTGCTTCCCTCTTTTAAAGACTCTTGTGGTTACACTGGACCCACCCAGATAATCCAGGATCAGCTTCTTATCTCAAGACCCTTAATCACACGTGCCAGATAAGGTAACATATTCACTTGTGTTTGGGGAGTTGGACCTCTTATGGCTCTGGGGGGCAGTGTGCAGGGAGGGACAGCTTTCTTCTCTCTCCCACATCAGTCAAGGCTGCCATTATGCCCACCAGTCTTTCATCTACCCTCTTTTCATAAACCATTTGTTGCCAATGAAATATTTTTTCAAGATTCAACAGTGACATCAAAATGTATAATGGTTAGGATTTGACTGACCTGCAGACATTTAAAATTAAATGTGTGGTTGTTGTTTTTATCTCAGAAGCAAAAACTGAGTTATTCATACCCTTCAGTTCATCAGTTCAGTTCAGTTCAGTCGCTCAGTCATGTCCGACTCTTTGCAACCCCATGGACTACAGCACACCAGGCCTCCCTGTCCATCACCAGCTCGCAGAGCTTGCTCAAACTCATGTCCATCGAGTCAGTGATGCCATCCAACCATCTCATCCTCTGTCATCCCCTTCTTCTCCTGCCTTCAATCTTCCCCAGCATCAGGGTCTTTTCTAATGAGTCAGTTCTTCACATCAGGTGGCCAAAGTATTGGAGCTTCAGCTTCAGCATCAGTCCTTCCAATGAATATTCAGGACTGATCTCCTTTAGGATGGATTGGTTGGATCTCCTTGTAGACCAAGGGACTCTCAAGAGTCTTCTCCAACATCACAGTTCAAAAGCATCAATTCTTTGGTGCCCAGCTTTCTTTAAGTCCAACTCTCACATCCATACATAACTACTGGAAAAACCACAGCTTTGACTAGATAGACCTTTGTTGGAAAAGTAATGTCTCTGTTTTTCAATATGCTGTCTAGTTTTGTCCTAGCTTTTCTTCCAAGGAGCAAGCATCTTTTAATTTCATGACTGCAGTCACCATCTGCAGTGGTTTTGGAGCCCAAGAAAATAAACTCACAGTTTCCATTGTTTCCCCGTTTGTCATGAAGTGGTGGGACATGATGCCATGATCTTCGTTTTCTGAATGTTGAGCTTTAAGCCAACTTTTTTACTCTCCTCTTTCACTTTCATCAAGAGGCTTTTTAGTTCCTCCTCACTTTCTGCCATAAGGGTGGTGTCATCTGTATATCTGAGGTTCAGTCCAGCGTTTCTCATGATGGACTCTGCATAGAAGTTAAACAAGCAGAGTGACAATAGACAGCCTTGACGTACTCCTTCCCCGATTTGGAAGCAGCCTGTTGCTCCACATCCAGTTCTAACTGCTGCTTCCTGACCTGCATGCAGGTTTCTCAGGAGGCGGGTCAGGTTCTTGCTCAGTTCATGATGTGTTATTATCACCGGGTCTTGCGGGACCCAGCTCTTGGTTTACTTAATCTCTGGAGGAAATAACCATTCTAGTGTTCTAACATGTACCCTTTGCTTCACATGTATTCCTTTAAGAGCACTTTGTTTCTCTCTCTCCCTGTTCCAAATGTATAAAATGTTACCACAGGTCTTACTCATTTTCCCACTGATTTCACTAGAATTCTATTTTAAGATCTATTTTTGTTGCTGTTTATATGTCTGGCACCCTAAGTCTTGCAAAACACTCCATCCCATGCACTCGTCACGCGCATCAGTGAAGACCAGGTAGATGATTTGCTTTTGCGTCATGTTTTTAATCACCAGAAGTCAGATCTTTTTCCTATTATATTTTCAAATTTGTTCTTTTTATCCTGTAAAAGAGAGAGAGATCTCTCTTTTTATCCTGGGTAAGCTCTCATATTTGTTCATTTATTTTATATCTAGAAAACTCCCTTATCTCATTCATTAGTTGTGATAGGATTTTGGCCGATAATTTTGCATTCTTAGGAAATATTTGGTACATTTATCAGTAAGAGAAGTGTGTTTCCTGCTTTCTAGACTAGTTTGCTTGCACAGAACAAAGTGCTGCAGACCAGGTGGCTGAAACAGCAGCAATGTGTCGTCTCAGCCTGTGAGTCTGGAAGTCCCAGGTCACGATGCAAGCGGGACTTGTGCGAGAGAGGCTGCAAGGGAGCCGCTGTGCCTCGCTCTCGCCTGCCTGCCGGGGCCCTGTGTGCTTCTTGGATCACAGAGGCATCCCCCCCATGTCTGCCTTCATCTTTACGTGGCCTCCTCCCTCTGCACATGTCTGTCTCCGCATCCGAATTTACCCTTTGGAGAAGGATGTCAGTCATATTGGATTAGAGTCCACCCTATGATTTCATGTTAACTTGATAATTTGCAAAGACCCTATTTTCAAATAAGATCACATCCTGCAGTGTGGCCTTTAGGGTTTCAACGTATTAATTTTGGGTGGTGGTTCAGCTCATTTACTTTCCAATATTTATAGTTTTGACTCACTTTCTTATTGTACTCCTTCATCTTAACCTTAATAATTGTTGCTGCTGCCGCTGCTGCTGAGTCACTTCAGTCGTGTCCGACTCTGTGCGACCCCATAGACGGCAGCCCACCAGGCCCTCCTGTCCTAGGATTCTCCAGGCAAGAACACTGGAGTGGGTTGCCATTTCCTTCTCCAATGCATGAAAGTGAAAAGAGAAAGTGAAGTCGCTCAGTCATGTCTGACTCTTAGCGACTCCATGGACTGCAGCCCACCAGGCTCCTCTATCCATGGGATTTTCCAGGCAAGAGTACTGAAGTGGGGTGCCATTGCTGTCTCTGAATAATTGTTAATAATAGTTATTACAGTGGCCATATTTGTATTATATATGGTTATTATTATTACATTATGTTATTATGTATTACTATTATTTGCATTATTATTACTAATGAGACCATCTCTCCATAAGTTATAGTACCAGATATTGCTTTCAGACAGATCTGTTTCAGATGGCAGAGATACATTCCTAGTTTTCAAAGAAGGATTTCTTTCTATTTTAATCAAAATAGATATTTTTAATCAATGCATTTTCAACATGTTTTTGAAATACCTGAATTAATTTACATTTAACCTAAAACAGAACCAACTGATACTGCACTGTAAGAACTCACTATAACTTGGGCTTTGTGTGTTAGTCTTTCAACATCAGTTCAGTTCAGTCGCTCAGTCATGTCCGACTCTGCGACCCCATGAATCGCAGCACGCCAGGCCTCCCTGTCCATCACCAACTCCCAGAGTTCACTCAAACTCACGTCCATCGAGTCCATGATGCCACCCAGCCATCTCATCCTCTGTCGTCCCCTTCTCCTCCTGCCCCCAATCCCTCCCAGCATCTGAGTCTTTTCCAATGAGTCAACTCTTCGCATGAGGGGGCCAAAGTACTGGAGTTTCAGCTTTAGCATCACTCCTTCCAACATAGTGCTAAATTAATGTTTACTAATATTTTAGGTCAGGAAGCAACAGTTAGAACTGGACATGGAACAACAGACTGGTTCCAAATAGGAAAAGGAGTACATCAAGGCTGAATATTGTCACCCTGCTTATTTAACTTCTATGCAGAGTACATCATGAGAAACGCTGGGCTGGAAGAAGCACAAGCTGGAATCAAGATTGCTGGGAGAAATATCAATAACCTCAGATATGCAGACGACACCACCCTTATGACAGAAAGTGAGGAGGAACTAAAGAGCCTCTTGATGAAAGTGAAAGAGGAGAGTGAAAAAGTTGGCTTAAAGCTCAACATTCAGAAAACGAAGATCATGACATCTGGTCCCATCACTTCATGGCAAATAGATGGGAAAACGGTGGAAACAATGTCAGACTTTATTTTTCTGGGCTCCAAAATCACTGCAGATGGTGATTGCAGCCATGAAATTAAAAGACACTTACTCCTTGGAAGGAAGTTATGACCAACCTAGATAGCATATTGTAAAGCAGAGACATTACTTTGCCAACTAAGTTCTGTCTAGTCAAGGCTATGGTTTTTCCAGTGGTCATGTATGGATGTGAGAGTTGGACTGTGAAGAAAGCTGAGCACCGGAGAATTGTTGCTTTTGAACTGTGATGTTGGAGAAGACTCTTGAGAGTCCCTTGGACTGCAAGGAGATCCAACCAGTCCATTTTGAAGGAGATCAGTCCTGGGTGTTCTTTGGAAGGAATGGTGCTAAAGCTGAGACTCCAGTACTTTGGCCACCTGATGAGAAGAGTTAACTCATTGGAAAAGACTCTGATTCTGGGAGGCATTGGGGGCAGGAGGAGAAGGGGATGACAGAGGATGAGATGGCTGGATGGCATCACGGACTCGACGGACATGAGTTTCTGTGAACTCCAGGAGATGGTGATGGACAGGGAGGCCTGGCGTGCTGCGATTCATGGGGTCGCAAAGAGTGGGACACGACTGAGTGACTGAACTGAACTGAACTGAACATTTTACTTAAGATTCTCACATCTATTTCTATAAGTAAAATTTCTTTATAGAATTTAGTGTGTGCTATTTTTCGCAGTTAATTTTTGAGTAGTTACAATAAGCCAAGAAATGCACTAAAAAATACTGACTGTATCATATTATTAACCTCTTATCCTCACTCCTCACATTTCCTCCCATTTTATAGATTTAATTAAAGGCCACATTACAAGCATCACTTGGAATCTGCGGGGGATTGTTCTGGAGCCTCAAGAACATAAAAATCAATAGATGCTCCATGGCCCTCTGAATCCACGGTTCTGCAGCCTCAGACTCAACCAACCGCAAATGGTGTCGTCTTGTATGTACTTACTGAAAACATCTGAGTATAAGGTGACCGGTGCAGCTCAGACCTGTATTGCTCAAGACGGAGCTGTACTTGTTCAAGGATATAGCTGGCGAGTGCGATTTTCCTTTTTTCTTGTCTTGCTGTTAGCATCTCTTCCTCTATGCTTGCTTTCTTCCCTCCCTTCCTCCCTCATGCTTTCTTTTCCCTTTTTGCCTGCTCCTCCCCTCTTCCTGCCAGCCTTTTTCCATGATTCCATGTATTTTCATCTTTCCTGCTGCCTCTCCTCTTTCCTCTCCTCTCCTTTCTTCTTGTCTTTTTGCATCCACCTGTTGTGGTCCTGGGACACAGCCTGCATATACCCTGCTCTTCCAGCTTGAGATTTTATTTATGGCATAACACTTGCTGCATTTTAGCCAATTTTCCACGGTCCTTTCAAAAAGTTATATTTTCTCTAGGGTATTAATTTCTATATTAATTCATTCTTAATTTCTTTGTTAAATCTCTCCATATCTTTCTTTAAAATTTGCTTCACCCGTCAAACACAGGTAGAAATATTAATGATAGGTTTCCTATTACATTTTGTCTCTGTCAGCATCTCATGAATTGCTAACATTAATTTATCTATTTAAAGACAAAGCTTCAATTCAACGCTGAAAAGTTCAGTACAACTATATATCTTTGTTGTGAATGGTACCCATTATAATATAAAATTATTGTCTTAGTCCTTTGTTTTTCCTTTGAAGTCTGCAGTGTATGGTAATTCAGTGATTTCTTTTCTGTATACATGTACACAACCCATCTTTTGAATCCTTTTCCGTCACTTCACTTTATATACTTGTAAGTAGCGCATGGGGGGTTACAACTCTATCGAGGAGCTGTTATTTCACTGAAAGAGTTATTCATGCAGGACTGGTCCCTGCATGCTCCTTGTAGAAAGGGCCCAGCTTCCTGCAAAGCTTGGTGGAAAGCAGACTGCAGCCTCAGGCTGGGACCTCGGCCCCCGCCACACCAGGGCAGGTCCACTGCAGCTCCAACAGCGACGCTGCCTCCCCAGGAAGGGAGCCACAGCCCAGCTTCTCTGGGTCACTCTGCGGGAGGACGCCCATTCCTACAAACACAGAAGGGGGCCAGGCGTTCCAAGCCACACAGCTTCTGAGCCCCATGGTCCAAGGAAGGGCCCCTCCTGGAGCCGCCTGCTGCCCCAGTGCCCATTCTTGCTCCTGTGTTTGTCCAGCATCTTCCTCCAGAGACGCGGCTCCTTCTGCCTGACCTGGCATGCTGGCCACTTGGTCACTTACCTCCGTTTGCCCAACAGTTACTTGTCACTTTCTCGGATGGTTTCAGCGACTGTTCCACATGGCATCCTGCCCTGTGTGCTCTGCCACCCCAGGCGCCCCCAGACCCTGACAGTCTCCTCTATCGAGGGCGTGACCCCAAATCGAAACACACCTGAGAGTCAAGGCAGCTGAAGACCCCCAACCATGCGGCATCGCCTAGGCTGTGAGCTAGACTGACACTCAGAGTCAAAGGGAGGGAGGGAGTAAAAGTCACTCAGTCATGTCCAACTTTTTGTGACCCCATGGACTATAGTCCATGGAATTCTCCAGGCCAGAATACTGGAGTGGGTAGCCTTTCCCTTCTCCCACGGATCTTCCCAACCCAGGGATCGAACCCAGGTCTCCGGCATTGCAGGCGGATTATCAGCTGAGCCACAGAGAAGTCCAAGAATACTGGAGTGGGTAGTTTATCCCTTCTCCAGGGGATCTTCCCGACCCAGGAATCAAACCAGAGTCTCCTGCATTGCAAGGGGATTCTTTACCAAATGAGGTATCAGGGAAGCCTCTGTGTAGGAGTTAAAAAAACAAAACAACAATACAAAGTTAGACACACACAACAATAAATATCAAACAATGAGAAGATCAGTGAGGTTAAGCCACCTGAAGGCAGTTCTCTGGTAGTCCAGTGGTTAGTACTCCATGCTTCCACTGTAGGGGGCGCGAGTTCGATCCCTGGTCAGGGAACTAACATCTTGCATGCCACAAAAGGACGCAATGAGGTCTGAATTCCTTAGACCAGACACAAAATCCCCTGTGGCTCAGCCTTCACTTCCTTTCCAATTCCACCCACCGTGTGCTCCTCTCTCCCCAGCAATCCGGTTACACTGGGCGTCTTCTGACTCTCAGGGCTCTGCCTCTGTCCCTTCCTTTGGCATTTGCGTGAGCCCTTCTCCAGCTGTCGGGTTCCTGCCCCAGATTTTAGCACTGAAGCTTATTCTCACCATTCAGAGCGTTCCGCCCACACCCCAAGGTCAGGTGCAGCCGCGCCTCTGGCCACACCAACTTAGGAAGCCCCTTAGCTTCTCTCTGTAACCCAGCTTCAGTCCTCTGCAGACTTGCCTGAAATTCTCTTGTTCTGTCCTGTTCTTGCTTCTCATCTGTCCTCTGATGAGGACGACTGGGGACACGTGTCCTGTCGCACTGCTTTGGTCCCTAAGGGACTCCTTTCTCTCCTAGGCTGGGTTCCACGTGGCAACATGGCTCCAGCACTGTGTGGACCCATACTCACCAGGACAGAAGAGAACGGGAGGGGATGTTCGCGGGCTTTCATGTCCCCAGCCAGAAATTCACACGGATCCTTCTGCGCCCGTTTCCATGACCAGAGCAACTCAGCCCTGTGCGGGAATCAGGGAACGTGGCCACCTGCCTCCCAGTTCACTGCTCTGCAGCCAGTACCTGTCACTGCGCTCGGTACAGATAAGGTACTCAGTTCAAAGATGCTAATGACGGACAAGGTCTCTCCTTCCAGAAGCCTGTGGTCCACCAAGAGACCTGTGAGGTGCGTGGGTGGGTGGGAGAGGTTTCCTAACAAAGGCAACCTGATGAGCGGCATGGAGGTCCACCTGGGGTGTCACAGGGAGCAAGACGGAGTGCTACTCGCTGAGCTGAGTATAAGAAGAGCAGAGATGCTCCCCAGGGCATCAGAGGGAGAGCAGGGCCTTCTGTTGGTCAGTCACTAAGTCCGGCTCTTCGTGATGCACTGGACTGCAGCTCGCCAGGCTCCTTTGTCCTCCACTATCTCCCCAGATTTGCTCAGACTTCTGTCCGCTGAGTCAGTGATGCTATCTAACTGTCCTTCTCCTCCTGCCCCCAATCCCTCCCATCATCAGGGTCTTTTCCAGTGAGTCAGTTCTTCGCATCAGGTGGCCAAAGTACTGGAGTTTCAGCTTTAACATCAGTCCCTCCAATGAACACTCAGGACTGATCTCCTTTAGGATGGACTGGTTGGATCTCCTTGCAGTCCAAGGGACTCTCAAGAGTCTTCTCCAGCACCACAGCTCAAAAGCACCAATTCTTTGGCGCTCAGCCTTCCTCATGGTCCACCTCCCACATCCACACGTGACGCCTGGAGTACAGGGCCACTTGAGAAAGCAGGTCTTAGGAAGAGGCTGAGCTGTGTGCAGACAGGAGAAGGCTTGGGGCCCTAGCCCCCAAAGTCCAGAGCTGGCGTTACCCTCGAAACACCTCGAAGGAAGTGAGTGGCATCCTCCAGTTTCAGGGGAAGGTCCCGCCAGCAGCTGGCTGGTGGGTAGGGGAGGTGGTGGAAGGGAAGAGGTGTGTGAGTCACCTGGGGCAGCACTCCAAGCACAGCAGGCGAGGGAAGGATTGAGGAAGGAGAAGGCACAGGCCTTAGCCACTGCGGTTCTGGCCGGCGTCATGATGGGGCCATCCCCTGAGGCAGAGACCCTGAGCCTGGAGAGGGCCCCCACCGCCGACCATGATGCGGTCACCTCTTATCCCCAGATGATGCCCTGAACCCACAGCCACCCTGACTTCCTGTGACTGTCCACGCTGGTGTCAAGAGCTGGTCATCTGGCTTCTAAACTTACAGCACAAACATTTCTACTCAATGGACTCAGCGTTTTCTAACGTTGGATGAAGAAACTCTCCATCCGCTGTAGAAAGCAGCCGGAACAGAGAGCTCACCCCCAGACGTCCATTTCCCTGAGTTTTCATCATTATCAGTTCTGGTTTATTTGTCTAAAATAAGACATGGCTGTTCTTTAGCTGGAAGTCCTAGCTCAGCATCTGAAATTAAAATTCTCTAAATTCTCCAAAATGTATTTGGCAGACAGGGTGCCAGCTCTGGACGCCTCATTTCTTGGTTGCTGAATAACCAAAAATGCGATCCAAGGTGGCCCGAGCCATGGCCAGCCATGGCCTGGGCTGACTCGTCTCGTCCTGTGACAAGTGCTGAGGCCGCTGGAGCCCATCCTTAGGCGCATGTGAAAGTGTGGGGGGCTTGGAAGAGGGGAGGGGCCAGTGGTGCACCGACCAACCTACTGAGTCTTCAAACTTGGGTCAAGGGTGCAGCGGAGGCCTTGGGGAGACCTGAGTTCTTTAAGTCAGAGGGATAAGAAGAGCTGGGGGAGCAGTATGCCTGCTGGGATGATGCAGGTCAGCGTCTCCTTCTGTTCGGAATTCTGTGCGGAATTTGAGGACTCGGGCCAGTTCCACGACACCTTTGGGAAAGGCCCACCTTGCGGGCAACCCTCCTGGATGAGGGCAGGGAACACAGCTAAGGCAGCTGCACGTGGTCTCAGCTGGAGCTGGCACCAGAGGTTCTCAACAGTTAGCCAAGGCCGCCGCTTACTACCTCTGAAGCAGGTCAAGTTCATCGCAGAAGTGGTACCCTGACAAGGAAGCCCCACTCCATCTTCCAGCTCATAGGTGATGGGGGCTATGGGTGGTGGGCTCAAAGGAAGGACAGGGTTGTGAGCACCCGAGTCCAGCATCCATTCTCAGAGGCAGGCCTGGAGGCAGGACACCTCAGTCAGAATCCTCCGCGTCCCCAGGGAACACTCCCCAGCATCACCGTTTACCAGCTGGCACATAGGTTCTGTTCAGTTGCTCAGTCATGTCCAACTCTTTGCGACCCCACGGACCTTAGCACGCCAGGCCTCCCTGTCCATCACCAACTCCTGGAGTTCACTCAAACTCATGTCCATCAAGTCGGTGATGCCATCCAACCATCTCATCCTCTGTCATCCCCTTCTCCTCCTGCCTTCAGTCCCTCCCAGCATCAAGGTCTTTTCACATGAGTCAGCTCTTTGCATCAGGTGGCCAAAGTATTGGAGTTTCAGCTTCAGCATCATTCCTTCCAATGAACACCCAGGACTGATCTCCTTTAGGATGGACTGGTTGGATCTCCTTGCAGTCCAAGGGACTCTCAAGAGTCTTCTCCAGCACCACAGTTCAAAAGCATCCATTCTTCAGTGCTCAGCTTTCTTTATAGTCCAACTCCCATCTGTAGGTAGCCTAAGGTAATTTAGGACAGGATGCCCTCAAACCTAGAACAGGAAGAAGCAGCTAAGACCAGAGCTCAGCCCTCTGCCCACCCCCCAGGATTCCCCCGCCCTGGGACTCCTTCCCTGCACTAAAATGAAAAGACTGGTCCCGTGTCAACTTTACTCTCAGAAAGATGACTTACTGCCCACGTCTTCCACAGTCACACAATATTCAGATTTTTGAAATTGAAATGTTTCCTTAAAACTATCCAATTTTCAGATCTCATTAAAAAGACAAAACCCAAAAGCCATTAGATCCAGCCACAGGTCCATTTCCTCTTTGCTTATCTTTCTCTCTGACTCAATATATTTTAAGGAAGGTTTTTTCAGGCGACAGCATTTGCACCTGGGGGAATTATGGCTTTAACTTTCTTTGTAAAAAGAAGATCAAGAACTGTTGCCAAAATAAATTCTTCTCTATTCTTCTTTTCCTCCCGTGTCTCCCAAAAGAAATTAGCAGTCTCATTCTCTACCCCAACATTATCCTTAAAAAAATACCATTGTGTTTGCTCCAGAATTAAGGGCAGCGCGGTGCCTGCCACCTCTTTCTTGTGGTTGTCTGCCGAGGAGCCCGGCTTTGTGCTAAGACCAGAGCCTCTCAAGCATCTATTAAGTGATGTTCGGAGGCACCGGCATCTTGCCTTTCTTCCTACTCACCGGGGACAGACAAGCCCACAAAATACACAACAAAGCAAGACGCAGCATCCCAGCCTTCCCCGCGGCCCATCCCGATGGCAGATGCCCTCGGTTTCCCGAAGCGTGGTATGGAACTGGAGGGAGGCTGTGCAGCAATGGGTGATGGAGGGGGCTCCATTTCCAACTCGGTTCTGATAACCAGCCCACAGACCCTCACCACACTGACGTTCTCCATGCCCACGTTCGCCACCAGCAAGGTGAAGGCACAACCGTACCAACTGAGGACACAGAGCCCGCATCATTCCTGGGGTCTCCTGAGCTCTGAAACGTCCTGATTTCCCCTTAGATTTCTCTCAGTGAAAAATCCAGAGTGGCTCTCAGAATGAAGAAGCTGTGCATTCCTCCCAGTAGAAACAGAAAATGCCCCTGAATTAAAACCGCTATCATAAAAAGCGAATTGGATGAGGAATCCAAAGACCCTGGTCCCTTTTCTGCCACGTCCAAGGCTGCAAGGCCGCTAGTCCTCCTCCAGCTTCAGCTTCCTTGTCTGCAAAGTGGGGCTGGGACCAGAGGCTGCTCCCAAATTTCCCTCCAAGCTGGAACTTTCCTGGCTCAGCCTGGGCAGACAGTGCAACACATACTTCTAACGCCATGACAGCCGGCCAGGGAGGGTGACAGTGATGCTGTAGCGAGTGGAGGCTAGTCACAAGAGCGTGTGGAGTTTTGTCAAAGACAACTTCTAGAACAAATATTTGTTGTTGTTTTCCCTTCAGGGTTGGTCTCGGTGGTAGACAAGGAGGCAAGAGCCCGCATGAGGCAACTTTTGGCACCACGGAAATCCCTCCGGCCAATGCCCAAGCCGCCTCCCCGGCCAACGTGGGGTCTCAGAAACCCTATCTCGGGGCTCAGCGCTCCATCCTAAGGCTTCCGTCCTGTTACAGCACCAATACCTTTGGAGGAGGAGATGGTGGATAGCTCACTGTGAAATCTAGTAACAGCTGTCTTCACCTGGCTGTGCATAGAGTTTCCTTTGAGAAGGTTTGGTGGAGGCCATGCCCACAGGCCACAGAGGGGCCTCGAGGTCTCCAGAGGACAGAGAACCTTGACCTTCTTCCCTCCAGCCTCACCTCCCCACCCACGGGCCTCCGCACAACTCCTCGGCCCGGGACGTGTTGCCTCGATCCCTAGGGTCAGGGGCCACAGCCCCACACTGCCCACTGAGACCAGCAGCCCTTCGCCCACAGCGTTCCGATGGCCTGTGTCCACCCAGTCCATCTACGCCCTTGTCATCTACGGTCTTGTGCAATTAACTGCGGGTCTGGGCTCAGTAAAATGCTGATGCTCTGAGGGACACTGTCCTGCTCTATCCCAGGATGCCCCCAAGCATCTGGACGGGCGCTGGACACGCCAGGGATGCCCACAGGCTTGCTGGCCTCGGGGGTGGCGTCTTAGGGAAGCAATAGCAGTAGCGGTATAGTGTTAGCCGCTCAGTCGTCTCTGACTCTTTTCGACCCCGTGGACCATAGCCCATCAGGCTCCTCTGTCCATGGGATTCTCCAGGCAAGAATACTGGAGTGGGGTGCCATTTCCTTCTCCAGGGGAACTTTCCAACTCTGGGACTGAACCCGGGTCTCCTGCATTACAGGCAGGTTCTTTACCATCTGAGCCGCCAGGGAGAAGCAATATAAATAATTAAATGGCAGGGATCCCCTTCCTCAGGGTTCCGCTAAGTCACAGAGTACAAAATAAATACCTCTGCTCAAGAGTTGTCTATCAAAGCCCCTCACTCTCCAGTTGTGTTTCTCCAAACACCTCACCTGCAGGGGTGCCCTGGGTCTTCCAGCTGTCGCCCCACAGGAGCCTGCACCCCTGTCCCTCTAACCGCAAAAGCCCAGGAACCCTTCAGGACGCGGCTTCATGGCTTCCTCCCGCTCCAGCCTCAAGCAGTGCGTGGGCCCAGCCACCAGGCACCACCCACCCCCAGCACCCCAGTGGCCATGGGCTCCTCCAGCCCCCACGCCATCAAGACAGACAAGCTGGGGCAGGCAGCCAAGTCCAACCGTACCTGGCCTGGCCGAGGCCCCTGTAAACCTCTCTGTCTTGGGGGTGGCCCTCCCCCCAAAAAGATAAAAAACCAGGCCTCACTTAGAAAACCGCATGCAGGAGAGACCAGGAGGGTGACTCATCAGAAAAGTGGATTCTCCATTTTGCCCTAAATGGGTACCGCTTCGCTTGCAACTCAGGATGACAAAAGGGCCCTTTGAAAGGTGCAGGTAATTAACTCATAAGCGCTTCGTGGGACAACCGGGCCTGGACCCAGGCCTTCTAGTGAGCAGTTTGTTTTTCTTGCCGTTTGGAAGTGTGAGGCGTTTCAAAGGAGAAGTCGCCGCGTTTCAGAGACACAACAATGGAGTCCCGGCGCAGAGGGAGCCAGCGCCGAGCGCTTGCGGTGTTTGGTTTGCGCTGGGCCCATTTAAAGGCGAGCACATTGAAAGCCACTCCTGCTTTGTCAAGGGAGTCTCCCCGGTCAGAGCAGCAGAGAAACCAAAACAACATCGAATTTACAGACAAGCCAGGTACAGCAATGGCTTCAAAGGGTGTTTGCACAAAGCGGTGACGATTTCAAAGGCCCGTGGGAGTGAAAGCTGCTTGTTTTTGGAGGTCTTTTCAAGGCCCGGCTTACAAGGGCCTGGCAACTTTATTTGCTCAACCGTTTGTGATGACGCAGGAGGGACAGTCGGCCCTACTCGAGGCCACACCTGCAGACTCAGCCCTGCGGGACCACGGCCCACGGTCCACGCAGAGGGGCCTGGCCTCAGCCCCCGCATCCCCACCCGCTCCCATCTTCAGCAAAAGCCAGCAGACACACCCCTCTCGTCTGTTCATCTGCCCCGCTGCCTGCCCCCTGCCCCGCCATGTCTCCTGTGGACTGGCATCCACTGAGCCCCTGGGACAGGAAGCTGCATGGGCTGCATGCCCCGGTTCCACCCATGCCTGCCCCTGGGGTCCCACACTGCCGGGAGGACAGCCCAGAGGTGGGGCTGGAGATAACATGGTGCCTGGTCCCCACCATGACGGTGACAGCCAGCATCTGGCCCTGGTCTCTCCCGTTTGTCCAGTCCCTCCCAGAGGACAGCCTCCTGGGCAGCAGGGCTGAGAGCCCTCAGGGTCCAGACACACTGGGAGACCAGGGCCCCTGCACCCTGGATGGAGAATCAGAGCAGGGAGGGTGTGGGCCCCGGTGGCCTTGTTGAGGCCATGTGGTCAAGCGGGGAGGGGGAGCCTGAGTCCCCCTCTAGCCTCTCCTCTGTCCTCCCGACTCCTGGCCAAGCCGGCTGCATGCCGGGGTGGGGGTGGGAGGGGACGGGATGCCGTGTCCCAGGGCCCAGAGCCTGTGTTTGTCCTGGAAACCTCAGCTTATTCAGTCTCGAAGGCCTGGGCCATCTCCCTCCTGGCTGGAGCACCCAGACCTTCACGGGTGGGCTCCTTCTTTAGGAAGGGAGTCCAGGCAGGCTGGAGGAGCTGGCAGTGCAGCACGGCGACAGTGGAAGAGAGGGGTCTCCTCTGGGACCCGAGGTCACTGGCCGGCCCTGGAGCACTGGCTTTGCAGAAGGCCGGGACCACTTGCGACCCTTTGCTCTGGCCGCTCCCACCCGCTGAAGGCTGAGCTCCAGGTGCCCAGGGGTCTTTTTTTGCTGGTTGTAGTCACTCCACTCCAAGTCTCATTTGAGCCAAGGCCGCTTTGATTTTTTTTAAAACAGCTCTATTGAGACGTAATCCACATACCATACATTTTCTGCATTTAAAGTGTCCAATCCAGTGGTTTAGAATACTCACAGCTGTGCCGCCATCACCACGAGCAAACTGAGAATGCGGTCATCCCTCGGAGAAGAAATCCTGGCACCGTGAGCATCGCCCTCCTTTCCCCCACCACCCCCACCACCGCTCATCTCCATCTGCCTCTGTGGATCCGCCTGTTCTGGATGCTTCTTATCCATGGAATCATAACACATGGCCTAAGGGCCTGACGTCTTTCCCAGAGCCTGATAACGCTTTTGAGGCTCCTCCACGTTGTCTTGCGAGCTGGACCTCATGTGAGGCTGCCATTTGGAATACAGTCTTGGTGGTGGTCCATGGGCTCTGTCCGTCATCCGTGTGGGGTCTGTCAGGCCACCTGAAGGCAGGGTGGCCCCGGGGACAGACTGGGTGGGGCTCCTGCTGCAGTCCTGGGCAGTGAGCCACTGTTGCTTGGTGCAGGGCTCAGGGCTCATTCCAGCATCCCAGCCAACACACTGACACAAGTAGGGCTTCCTCGGAGTGGAGCCTAGAAAGGCCACAAACGCGACAACAGAGAGTGTGTGGACGGAGGGAGGAGGGGTGAGGTCCCGGTCACTGGTGTGTGATGGATGACCTAAGGACTTGGATGCTCAAGGAAAAGAATCGGATTCCATTCTCAGCCACTTGCTGGGAGGAGGAGGCGTGGTCCTCAAGAGCCCAGGAACGATCCTCTCTCTGCCCCAGTTAGTCTTATTGCCGGGGTTGGGAACAGTCTGGCACTTCAGTTGCTTAGGTCTGGACTGTGTGATGTATTGCAAGTAATGTTAGTCACTCAGGCGAGCCCAGCTCTTTGCGACCCTGTGGACTGTAGCCCACCAGGCTCCTCTGTCCACAGGGATTCTCCAGGCAAGAATACTGGGGTGGGTTGCCATGCCCTCCTCCAGGGGATCTTCCCAACCCAGGGATCAAACCAGGTCTCCCACATTGCAGGCAGATTCTTTCCCAGCTGAGCCACCAGGGAAGCCCAAGAATGCTGGAGTGGGCAGCCATTCTCTTCTCCAGGGGACCTTCCCGACCCAGGGATCAAACCCGGGTCTCCTGCGCTGCAGGCGGATTCTCTACAGTCTGAGCCAGCAGGGAAGCCCACTGCAAGTAGATTGGAGGGCAGTTTGAGGTGGTACTAGAAGAAAAGAAGTAACAAAAGACAGAGGGGGATCAAGACAGAAGACGGAGAAAGGGTTTAAGGCCTTAGGACCACCTGTCTAGCATCTTCCCAGCCTCGTTCTCTCCAGCTTCCCAGAGGACAACTGAGTGACCTGAGCAGACCCAGAAGCTGGAGAAGCCGCGCGAGGGCTGGAGAGGGCAAGCCAGGCGGGGAGGCAGAGCCTCACCAGAGCTGGGCTTGGGCCCTGTTCACTGACAAAGATCATCCTTACTAACAAGTCCAGTCTAGGCTTCTAAAGCTTTACACCCTCCTAACTGGGGAGGAGCCCAGCTTCAAGGGGGCTAAGGCTTACGGAGTTTGTGATGTCCTTTAGAAAATAATGCAAATTTTGAATACAAAGTTCAGTATGAATGTAGGCCTTTATTTAGAATGAGAGAAGAGTCACAATCAATTGCAAGTTTTCAGATGTTAACAAATACAACACACACCACGAAATTGAAAAACAACATGAGGTTTTTCTCTGCTAACTCAGCCACACACCTACAGCTTTTCCTCCAGCTCTTGGCTGCACACTTTGGGGTCGCCTCTTGAAACACGGGCGTAGCAGCCACCCTGTGTTTGTACAGATTGTCCTTCTTTACGTTGCTTTCATCTCCTGCCTTTTTGTTTCTGTTTAGGAAGATTCTTTTTCTAGCTCTTCTGTTGTGATTATTTATTGTCTTTATTTTTGGATGTCGAGATGTTTCATTGCTGTGACTGCAGAATCTTTATTTTTTTAATTTTAATTTTTTTATTTTGGGCTAGGTGGGCTCACTAGTTGGGCTTAACTTCTCTGTGGCATGTGGGGTCTTAGCTGCTTCACCAGGGATCAAACCCATGCCCCTGCATTGGCAGGCACCTGCTGGACTGCCAGGGAAGGGCCCTCAGAGTCTGTATTTACTTGGGGATAGAATGAGAGGTTTTGACATTTTGAAGCACTGATGGTCTTCTCTGCTTCAGTTTGTGTTTGTATCTTCCACTGGGATCATCCCTTCCCATTAAATTCTATATGGTCAATATGAAAAAGATACAAAATTTATAGGGAATTAAATCACACACAAGAGCAATCCTAATGCACTTTAAAACTGCTGCTATGCTCCACTGAGCTGTTTAATTGAGTAATTAAATTCCTTATTGACTTATTTATGAGCATGTTTATGATTTTTGTCATTAGAACACTTATTTCTTTACACCGTTCCACTGTGTTGGTGGCAATTGTTTATGACATTTTATTGGGAACAGGCGGAATAAGTCAATGAGATGCATCAGACATGCTACGATGAGATACGGTAAGTTGGAATGCCAAAAATACGCGGTTCCACGCAAGCCCTGTAAACGTTCTAATATATGGCTTCATGCAGTTTACAGCAAGGTAGTCAAAAGGATGTATCCTGCATTTAAGCTCATCGACGGTGCACTGGAAAGCATATTCTTATCATGAAGGAAGTCAGGGTTTGATCATGCCTGAAAAGAAACATACATGCGCCATGCTCATCCCAGGCTTTCACATCTGATGGCTGCAAGACTTTTCTGTAAACTAGCTTCACTAGGGTCCACACAGTCTAAACCTGGCTTCTCGCCACCACCCAGCTCTCCTGCTGCAGCTGTTTGGGGCGCGGGGCACTGTCTTGGGGCCTCTGCCCCTCGGGGCACCATGCTGTCCCAGGACGCTCTGCACATTGGCACCACGGGTGGAAGCAATCTCAGAAGCCATTTATACAGCTGGATGGCCAGGAGTCACCCTACGGCACCCTCCACCAGGGCAGTGGTGAAACATGGCATCTACCCCAGGAACCCAGCCCAGCTTTGCCTAAAGTCTACGACGCCACCCTGACCCCACAGAACACAAGGGGATGTGTGATGAAGAGGAGGAGGCCGTAGAAAAAGACAGCAGTTCCAACCAGTCATGACCAAGACATCCTCCATCCTGAATCCTCAGTGAGCACACTGCCAGGGGCCCTCCCCCAGGGTCTCAGGACAGACTTCCGCAGAGGGCACCCTGCAGGGCAGGCGTCTCCCCCTTCCTGCCGCTCCAGCTCTGCAAAACGGGACCTGATCTCTGCACCGCCCATCGCATTCCCTTTATACCCTCTCTTTCCCGCTCCCTCCTTTTGATTCTCACTGTTTCCACTGGCAGGGGAGGGGACGATATCAGACGTTTGCAAAGTGAAGAGGATTCACAAAACTGTAGGAAGAGGTGAACAGTGATATCTAAAGCTGAGTTTTGTAAAGGTGCCAAACCAAATGATTCTAGATTTAGCGTGATTTCAGGAAGACTTGCTTTGAAACTTCAGAAAATGACTCTGACCATCACCACAAAGAAGAACAAGCGGTGATGACAAAGACATTTCAGAAGCCAGTGCGGTGAGCGAGGGGCGGGTGTTAACTCCACCCGAGTCTCTTTAGTCCACATGAGTGGAACAAAGTACTTGCCGTATCGGATACAAAGATAGGTCAGCCGACTGGCCATTCACAGCTATTAACTGAGCTACTAATGTGTTCAGGGCACAAAATAAATGGAATAAATCACTCCAGGAAATATATCAGAATACATTCTGTAGTAAAGGGGAAGAGAATGCCTACTGAATAAATATATTGGGAAGAGTCACTACTGGGGGAAATTCTTCTCTATCGATGGTGTGCTGGGACCAGGGCCGACTGCACGCACCCTTTTCCTTCCCTGCACCAGTGATGGCTTGACGTTGGCCAGATGGGAGGACTCACACCACAGAAATTGACAAGCAGTAATCATCAAGGCTTTTCCACTGAAAAAGACAGTGACTAAACCTCTGGCAGCTCAGCCTTCTATCACACACTGACATTAACTCCAGACCAAGTGAAAGTGAAATTTAAACGGAAAAAGTAAAAGTTTTAACAAGATAGGAAAACATATATGAGTATTTAACCAACCCTGTATGAAATCCTTGAAAGGAAATTCAGAGTAGAGGACCCATAGGCTTTTCAAACAAGGAAATTAATGATATATAGACACGAGAAATATAGGACTAAATTTTAAAAAGACAAATTGGGGAAACATTTATATATAACAACAGATAATTAATCCTTTAATATAGAAAGTCTTTTTATATCAATAATATACAATATCCCACCAGAAAAATAAAGGGACAAGAAAAGGTAAATTCCTCCCCAAATGGAAAATATATAATAAATACTGCTGCTGCTACTGCTGCTAAGTCGCTTCAGTCGTGTCTGACTCTTCGCGACCCCATGGACTACAGCCTACCAGGCTCCTCCATCCGTGGGATTTTCCAGGCAAGAGTACTAGAGTGAGGTGCCATTGCCTTCTCTGACAATAAATACTAAAAAACTCAATTTCAGCAACAATCAAAGAAATGAAAATGAAACATTGATGACATGCCATTTTTCTAATCCAAAAGAAGCTATTTTAAAATTGTGGTGTTCAGCACTGGTGTAAATGTAATTAAATTGAGGCTCAGATATTGCTGATAGAAAAAAATCTGCTAAGCGCTTTGACAATATACATCACGAGGCTTTAAAGTGTCATTTTAACCCCCTTGATGCAGTAATTAGGAGCCTATACTAAAGAAAAAATTAAGCTATACAAACGTCTGTGTAGAAGGATGTTTATTGTGATATCACTCGTAAAAGCACATGATTTACAATAAATGTCAAACAATAGAAATACACTTGAATAAATTGTGCTTTTTACATGATTGAGGTGCTATACTGCCACTATCAATATTGCTTTTAAACCTGTAGTATTGGGGAGGGGATAGAATTCATGATACAATTTAAGGTTTTTAAAAGATACAAAGATATATGCCATTTTATCCCACTTATTTAAACACATACTGAAAGGCACACAGGAGAAGAGGAATTATCAAAATATGTTAATAATGTTCTCCATCTCAGGACTGGAGGTTTGGGGTGATACGTGTCTTCTTTGCAAAAATCTCGTTATCAGTATGCCAGTTATTACAGCCGTGGGCCAGCAATTCTTGTGTCCTGAGTGGAAGAGCCAGTTGGGAGCCAGATTTTAGCTCTGGACCAGTGTGGTCACAAATGAGAGTGTGGGCCATACCTGAACTTCAAAATGTTCTACTTTTGTTAGTAGGCACACTAACAAAAGGAAAAGGAAGTGGGTGAAATTAATTTCCTTAGATACTTTGGTAACGACCCTTAGAGCTCTTGTGGGCATCTGACCTTGACAGTACGTGTCCAGGTGGGCAGACTGACACACAGGGCCAGCGGTGGCCGTCCTGGACACGCACCCCGGAAACACAGCGCCTGTGCCTCTTCCCTCAGGGTTGCGGCCCAGGGCCCCTGAATAGGAGCCCCCACCGTAACAGAGCCCTGTGTCTTCACAGGCACCTCCTCGGGGGTCAACGAGAGCTCTGTGACCTGCAGCTTAGACGTCGGGAGTCTCAGCTTCCTTAGAGCGGGGTAAGGAAGACATGTTTCGTTGAACTTAGTCACCAAATGTTTACAGATGAAAACGTCACCTCTATTTTGTCTGCACCAGGCGTAGAAGTGAAGGTGAGCTGCTGTATCTAGATGTCTGGCCACCTGGGGGGCTCTGCAGGTGTTAGCTTGAGTGGCTTTTCTCGGATCTTCAATGACCGCCACTGTCCTGTTAGATATGGAAGATATTGTCAAGCTAGGATTTTGTGAATTCTGCAATAGGAAAGCCACACTTAAGTTAAAATTGATTTAATGTATCTTATAATTAGGTTCATGGAAGCTCTTCTTTTCTTAACTTAGCACAGCTTGTTGTTCAGTCGCTCAGTCGTGTCTGACTCTTTGTGACCCCACGGACTGCAGCACACCAGGCTTCCTTGTCTTCCGCTATCTCCTGGAGTTTACTCAAATTCATGCCATCCAACCATCTCATCCTCTGTCATCCCCTTCTCCTCCTGCCTGCAATCTTTCCCAGCATCAGGATCTTTTCCAATGAGTCAGTTCTTCACACCCGGTGACCCAAGTATGGGAACTTCAGCTTCAACTTCAGCATCAGCCCTTCCAATGAATATTCAGGTTGATTTCCTTTAGGACTGCCTTATTTTCATCCTTTTTGGAGATGGTTGACATAAGGCCTTCTTATACTAGTGATTATTTTCACTGGACGTCTGTGCTTTAACTTTTGAACACTGTGACTGTGTATTTGGCTACTTCCTCTCTGCTTTGTAACAAGAAACAACGACCCCTGAGATGTGAACTACCTTTAGCAGCCACACAAGACTTTTCTGTACACTTTTGTGTGTTGGTGTGACTACTGACTTCCTTTTACCTTTGTCTCACAACCGTCTTAATCTCATCACTGATTTTACATTACATATGCTTCATTTCAGCTGCCTCGAATCCTTTTTGGAATGAGTCAGGATTTTTAATTATTGATTCCATTTCAGTAAAACCCAAAAGGTGAAACTGTGAGTACCTATTAAGCATGCTGAATATAATGTAGTTTGTAAATTTTATTTCTGAGAAATGGTGACATTCCCCACGAGTCATGCAGATGGAAAATGACAGATAGAGATCCTTAAGATCATCCAGGGGGATGAAGAAGATGGACCAGGTCGTGCCATGTATCTGGCATCCGCAAGGATCGCTCCGCTCCTGCTTGGCATCCTCACAGCTAGAGGTACCTTGTGCTGTCTTTATGCTGTAACCGCTCTGCGGGTTTAGAAAGAACCTTGCCTTACTCAAGCAACTCCTCTCTGTAGGAGGCACACTTGTCCTCCCATCCACCACCAGAAGACTTCACGGTATTGATTTAAATGTTTTCTTTCTTTCAACTCAGTACACTTAAATGTTTTCTTTCTTTCAACTCAGTACACTTTGAATAACCAATAATAGAATAATTTGATGGAAGTTGTAATAAAAACGATCTTTATTGAATGATCCCTGTATCAAGGCCACTTATTACCTGTCTGAAGAATAGACTGGCTTGCCTGTAATTCTGGGCAGTTCTACTGACCTATTCAGGGAGGGAAATTAAATGAAATAAAGTACAGCTTCAGCTAACAAGCAACTGGAAAAGGTCCAAGCTTTGGCCAAAGAGTTGGGTCTAAACACTGAACACGTTCACTCGGCACAGACGAGACTTTCACAGTGCAGAGGGGCGGCCTCACGACAATGTTCACGACAGTGTTCAACGTGATGGTGACGTTGTAACAAATCAGGCAAACAAAATGAGGTGACGAGGGCTGTGGCTCCCTTCCACTCGCACACCGCGGTCATCTAGGTTAGTGGGTCTTTATCCAACAGCATTCAACAGACATTCGGGGAGTGCACCAGCTGCAGGGAGGAGCAGGTCAGGGGACGCGTCCAGGGCAGCAGGCTTTCTGAGCTTCAGCCCTCCCGACATCTTGGGGGACTCCCTCTTTGTGGGGCAGGGGCAGGTCTGTCCTGTGTATCATACAAGGTTTGAGAGCATCCCTGACTACCCCCCACTTCATGCCAGTGGCCCAGTGGCCAGGTGTGACAACCAAGTATGTCTCCAGGCATTCCAGAGGTCTCCTGAAAGGCTGAGTTGCCCCAGTAGAGAACCACAGATCCAGTGGGGGGTCAGACAAATCAATAGCTGACTCCTAAGCGCTGGTGTTACGATGGTACCTAGAGCTAGGGGAGAAACCAGGGGGGCTGCCCAATCCCACGGGGTGAATGGAGGGTGGAGGAGGTGGGCAGGAAGGCTGGTGATGCTTGTGTGGACCGCAGAAGGGGTCCTCAGATGGGCCAATGGGATCCCATGGAGGGCGGCCGAGCCCAAGTGAGCCAGTGAGCTGCTGGATCTTGAGGAGCCAGGGGAGAGGAACGGGCTGGGAAGGGGACATGCCTATGTGTTAGAGCAGGAAGGAGACACGTGTGGATTGCTTTTGAGTCTCTGTCATGTTCACCGTGGGCACACGTGTCCACACGCATGCACACACACACACGCTAACCAGGCTTCAGATGGAGAAGGTCCCCTGTTGCTGTTGTTCAGTTGCTCAGTCGTGTCTGACTCTTTGTGAGCCCGTGGACTGCAGCACTCCAGGCCTCCCTGTCCATCACCAACTCCTGGAGTTCACTCAAACTCATGTCCTTCGAGTCACTGATGCCATCCAACCATCTCATCCTCTGTCGTCCCCTTCTCCTCCTGCTTTCAATCTTTCCCAGCACTAGGGTCTTTCCCAATGAGTCAGTTCTTCCCATCAAGTGGCCAAAGTACTGTAGCTTCAGCTTCAGCATCTGTCCTTCCAATGAATATTCAGGACTGATCTCCTTTAGGATGGACTGGTTGGATCTCCTTGCAGTCCAAGGGACTCTCAACAGTCTTCTCCAATGCCACAGTTCAAAAGCATCAATTTTTTTGCACTCAGCTTTCTTTATAGTCCAACTCTCACATCCATACATGACCACTGGAAAAACCATAGCTTTGACTAGACAGACCTTTGTTGGCAAAGTAGTGTCTCTGCTTTTTAATATGCTGTGTAGGTTGGTCACAGCTTTTCTTCCAAGGAGCAAGTGTCTTTTCATTTCATGGCTGCAGTCACCATCTATAGTGGTTTTGGAGCCCAAGAAAAGTCTGCCACTGTTTCCATTGTTTCCCCATCTATTTGCCATGAAGTGATGGGACCGGATGCGATGATTTTAGTTTTTTGGGAATCGACCCCCTAGACCTGTTTAAGACATCCCAGAGGACCGTGTGCCTGCAGTGTGGCCCCGACCGTGTCAGCTGCTCCACCATGCGACCTCCCTCTTCCCTGGGGAACCAACAAGGGAGCCTTATCAATCTGAGTGGTCACTTCAGTGCCACCCCGTTGCACATAAACAAGTACAGAAGTCCCCCACATATGAACGGGTTCCACTCGGAGAGCATGTTTGTTAAATCCAACAAGGTTAGCCCAGGTTCCCAACCGACACAATTGGCTGTATAGTCCTGGACTGTAATAGGCTTGTAATACTTTTCTTGTAAATAATGCATAAAAACAGAAAAAATAAAGAAAGCATTTTTAATCTTCCAGGACAGTACCTTGAAAAGCACAGCAGTCCAGCACAACGGCTGGCACACAGGGGCTGGCATCAACGGAACAGGCAGGAAGAGTGACTTGCTCGAGGAGGGAGAGGAGGTGGCAGACGGTGGAGCCGACGGATGCTCAGCGATGGGAGACGGAGGGCCCGCTGCAGGGTCGCTCACGCCTGACGTGGACGGATGCACGTTCCCAGCTTGAAGGTTCCTATGCTGGGGCCTTCACTATAAAGATGAAAAAGTCTCGAGGAGCCTGGTGATGGAATCCAGATGGAACCAGCACAGGGCACCTGTGGGTAGGAGGACTCAGCCTCCCGAGGCAGCGCAGGAGGGCGCCTGTTCCAGGGGCAGCCGGGGCCACGTGCGCAGGCACAGCTGGAGGAAGGGCGCGTGCTCCTCGTCAGGGCCCCGCCCCTCCCGTGGGGGTAGGGTGAGAACTGACGAGGGAACAGGCTGGGAGAGGGGCCTGGGAGGGTGAGGATGTACTCGGTGTCCCGGCGTGAACGGTGAGAATAGCGCGCGCTGCACCCAGGGTCAGCCTGCCCTGTGCCGGGCGGGTGGGCAAGGAAATCAGGGGTTCAGCCTGCCCTGTGCCGGGCGGGTGGGTACAGCAATCAGAGTCCACATAAAGAACCTCAAACAGAAGTGGCACGGGCTTGGGGCCAGTGTCAACAGCAGGCTCTCCGCTGAGCATGGCACTCTTGGCATTCGGAGCTCCTGCAACAACCGATTGAGCCTTTCCAAACGTTCTTCACCTCCAGCTTGTGCTGCAGACAGACACGAGCATCCCTGGCCTTTTACTCAAAACCCATTCTGCTTCCAGGGAGGAAGACACTCCGAGAGGCGATGTGAGAACCGCCATCATGGAATCTGCCGGCTCTATTTTTGCCCCGGGTGAAATAGATCCCTGTGTCAGTCACAGATAATGACAGCCTGGAATATTACATGAAAATTAAAATGTATAAAACGTTCCTCTCATCTCTAATAAATGTCAGAAATGGTGCAGATGCCTTGGTGGCTAGACTTCGGTGTGGAACCGAAGCAGTTACTTTATTTCTGCCTGAAGACAAGCTCGCAGTCCTCTGGAGTCCACAGGCGCTGCGTTTGCTTGGAGGTTTGAAGGCTTCTTGAAAATCCACACTGCGTAAGAGGAGGGCCCGGCACAGAGAACGCAGTTTATTCCCGGTGGCTTCCATGGCGGCTTCAAAAGCAGCACGTTCTGATTCAGGACACAGGCCAGCTGACTGCTTTGAGAAAAACTGTCGTTCCACGGAACAGAAACCCTCTTTCTTAACCTGGGTGAGGGATTGGATCAGGCCATCCCATGCCTGGAAAACTAAGCCCCGACACTCCCTGCTGTCCCCAAAGCTGAAATGAAAAGCATTTTCTGAACACCACCTCACCCCACGAGTGAGGACTCTCTCCAAATTGTTACTTCTGGCTGGGTTCCCAGGCCAGAGGGTCCTTCTCCCTGAGGGACCGAGCCACTCCTAGAAGCTCCATCCCCTTATTCTAATGGATGCAAATTAACATGTGAATTTTTAAATGGAAGTATTGTTGATTTACAATGCTGTGTTAGTTTCTGTTGTAAACCAAGTGATTCAGTTATACTGAACCCTTTTCCATATTCTTTTCCATTATGGTTTCTTACAGCATGCCGAGGACTGTTCCCGCTGCTACACAGTAGGCCCCTTATTGTTAAAATGTGAATTCTTCTGGAGGAGAAGCAACCTGCTGGGGAGGAACAGATGCAGGTCTGGGGAGCGGATACTGGAGGCTCATGTCCAGGTGTGTCAGCAAAGCTCTGGTGACCCGGCGAGCAGGACCCCGGCGCCCAGGTCTCATAAAACAGGGCCTGAACTATTGTTCTTCCAGCTCCAACAGGCCACCATTCTAGGGGTTCTTCGCTATCAGCCGCTTTCGTCTTATAGCCAATGACGTTTCTATAGCAACTCTGATGCTAGGAGACAGGGCAACTGAACTCAGCAGGTGAGAAGGGGAGTGATGTGAGGGGGACGGGGCTCATCCCCAATGTCTTTTGCTTTTCGGCTTTGCTGGGGGTGACCTCCATTTTTAGCCACAATTCCTCCCCACTCCCCCCAGTATAAACATATGTGTGTGTGTATATATATATATATATATATATAGAGAGAGAGAGAGAGAGAGATACACCTAGACATATCTGGATAGATACATGGATCTAGATGATAAATGGATGAATGGATGGATAGATGGATATACAGACAGGATAAATGGATAGATAAAGAGAAGGAAGGGTAGATAAATCGTGGCATGGATAGAGACAGTAGAGAAATGGGTAGCTAGATGATAGGTGGATGGGTAGATAAATAGATAGTGGGATAGACAGAGATGGGTAGACAGATGATAAATAGGCAGCTAGATTGATGGATAGATAAATGATAGATAGATGGATAGATAAGGCTTTAATGAAAGAGGCTTTCAAAGGTTGAGACTGTGCAGATATGTTTCAGATCCTCGTGGAGAATTTCATGCTTCCTTTCGCTTAACACCTGTCGCAGATAAACACAGAATGCATTTGTCTCCTGGCATTCGCCGTCAGAAATCACACACGGTGCCAGCCTCTGCTCACCTGGGGAGGGGCTTGTGCCGCTGCCCTCCTGCTGGTCTTCTCTTGTGAGTGGGAAGCTGTGAGCGGGACCAGAAAGGATGAGAGGAAGGTTCAGGGAAGCAGAGGTCCCTGACTCTCAGAGCTGCCTGGCTGAGGAATCTGCAGCTTCATGTCACGGTGAATCGATTCTTCAACTTCAGGAGACATTCCGTCAGGGCGGCCTGTCCAGGGCCCTCAGCTGGGGAGGCTGAGACACGGGAGAGAAGGGCCAGTTTCTCCTGAGACTGGGTTCTAGTCTCTTAATGGCTCTGCGGCTCCTTTGGTTAGCAGGTCTTCAGCACTAGTTCTCCCGTCTCACAGGCAAACAGAGGGCTCTAAATAACCCATAGACACAGAGCTGAACGAGACCACAAGGCAGAAAAAGCGACCAGGAAAATGAACTGGAGAGCTAGAGAGAAGCTCAGACGCTGAGCAAAGGGTAGGCAGAGGTCTGTTTTTCCAAAAACCAAAAACAAAGTGGTGGGGATTTTTGCTGGAGCCTAGACTGCAGGAGAAGGAAAGCAGCCTTCCCGCTGTTGGCAGTCCCGGTCCCCGGAGTAATGATGAGGGTCTAGAAAACAGCCCCACAAGCAGGACTCAAGGGCAGGCAAAGCCTTGCTCCAGAGGTCTGGAACTTCTTCTTGGCATAAAAGCCAGCTCAAGAAGTAAATGTGTTGTTGTTGTTGCTGTTCGCTCACTGTGTCGTGTCCAGATCTTTGCGACCCCATGGACTGCAGCACGCCAGGCTTCCCTGTCCTTCACCAACTCCCAGAGCTTACTCAAACTCATGTCCATTGGATTCATGATGCCATCCAACCATCTCGTCCTCTGTCACCCACTTCTCCTCCCGCCTTCAATCTTTCTCAGCATCACAGTCTTTTCCAATGAGTCAGCTCTTCACATCGGGTGGCCAAAGTTATTGGAGCTTCAGCATCAGTCCTTCCAATGAATATTCAGGACTGATTTCCTTTAGGATTGATTGGTTTGATCTTTTTTTCAGTCCAAGGGACTCTCAAGAGTCTTCTCCAACACCACAGTTCAAAAGCATCAATTCTTCGGCACTCAGCTTTCTTTATAGTCCAGTTCTCACATCCATACATGACTACTGGAAAAACCAGAGCTTTGACTAGACAGACATTTGTTAGCAAAGTGATATCTCTGCTTTTTAACACACTGTCTAGCTTTGTCATAGCTTTCCATCCAAGGAGCAAGCGTCTTATAATTTCGTGGCTGCAGTCCCCATCCACAGTGATTTTGGAGCCCAAGAAAATAAAATTCATTATAGAGTAAATGTATAGTCACAAAATATATAAAGGGCAAGTGTAGGTGAATATGGCCTGGCTGTTCCCCATCTTCACAGAAGGATAGTGCAGAGAAATATTCAACCTATAGTGACAGAGTTTAGCTATAGAAGAGACCCACACTCAGGTCAGTGAGAGATATAAATAACTCCCAGGAGACCTTCCACCCCTCACCTTCCACCGTGGAGGGTACAAAGGCCAGAGGGGCCCGTGGTTACTCTGACCCCAGGGACAGAACATAACCAGGACCTTCACCCACACTCTGACCACTTTCCCTACTTCTTTCAAATATTCACGTCTAACCTAAGACCATGAACTCACGCTGAGAGCAGCTCCTATAGGTCACAGATATTTGACTTCGGCTTCAACCTGATGATTTTAGAAAAGCAAAGAGATTCGGGCTTTCAATTACGCCCTGGGTTTTTAGGCTTAGATTTCAGAAACACAACCTCAGACATACATATCTTAGACATTCTTTTAAAACAGCTGATTCATGCTGGTGTTTGGTAGAAACCAATGCAATACTGTAAAGCAATTATCCTTCATTTAAAAATAAATACATTTAAAATAAATGCAAATAAAAGGCACTGCAAGTCCTGGGCTTGGATTCACAGGTGTGTATAGAGTCAAGGTCTCCTGGGTGTCTGCCCGCCGTCTCTCCCAGCAAGCCTGCTCAGGAGACGCCTGGTTCGGTGCTGGACCTTGTGAGAGCTCCTGCTTGCCTTCTGCAGACCCGTCTGGAGACGACACACGCTGTCTTCACTCAGCGTCCGTGGCAGATGATCAGTAGTTCCGACTGCAGGGATAAAAGAACCTCCACAGTCATAGACCGAAGCCGTTCTAAAGAGGGAACAGCTACTGTACCCTAACTGATTTAGAACCTCAGCGCCAACAGAACGAGGACAACGTTTTTGGTGGGCACACCATCTGGCTTTGAACTCACTGGAGCTCCCTGACGAGCGTCAGAAGGACAGGCTTTCTGTCTCGGCGAGTGGACAGGTGGGAACGTCTGAGGCAGTCCTGCTCCTCTGTCCAGGATTCCGTGTCACACCAAACAGGTTGCAAGCGACACAGACGCTGCTCAAAGGGGCCTCGGATCACCAGCCGCAGAAAGACCACAGAGGGACCCCTGGAACATTTCTCTCCTCTCCATCAGCGTGTTCCAGCGTCACAAAACTAGCTCTAGTGTTACACAGACTGCGTTTTTCTTTTTTAATTGGGAACTTAAATACACGTGTCAGTCTGGTTTATGTCCAGAGTTACACAGTGAACGGTTTAGAAGTGATACATGCTTAGTCGTGTCCGACGTTTTACAACCCCACGGACTGTAGCCCGCCAAGGTTCCTCTGTCTGTGCAATTCTCCACGCATGAATGGGTAGTCAGGCCCTTCTCCAGGGGATCTTCCAACCCAGGAATCCAACCCAGGTCTGCCGCATGGACCCTATGAGCCACCAGGGAAGCCCCCGGTGAATGGTTTGGTGTTCTATACGTCTACGGGTGTCAGCCCGTTCAACAGACGGCTTCAGAAAATGACGTGTCTTGCCCAAGTCGCAGAGCGAGTTAGCATCAATATTAGGACTGAAGGAAGGACTCCCAGCTTCAGCCCACTGTCTCCTCTCTGGGCCACAGGGACCTCAGATGAAACGGACCAGGAACCAGAACACTCCACAGCCCTTGATGGCTGGGCTCACTGGCCCTAACCTCTGTGTCTCTTGGGAGCAGCCACAACCCCATTGCCTGGACCTGCATCCTGGCTGGTATCAAGCATTGACTTTAAGAGATGATGACAGCTGTCAGGGTGTCTTGTAAAACTCCCAACTCAGGAAGAAACACTGGGGCCTTTCTCCCTAGATCTCCAGGGGACAGAATAACTTCAATTTTCACAAAGCCTAGAGCACCATATCCCCAAGGCTCAGGCCAGGTAGGAACGTGTCACAGTCTTAGAAAATTGTACAAGGAATGTTTACTCCATTAGATCCTGGTCACTTCCTGCATGAGCACAGGCCACTCAGTGGGCAGCAGGCTTTGAACGCCATGACGCCAAGCGCCTCCCTCCTCCGCCACCTGGGATGGCCCTGCGGGGCCCTGTCCTGTCCTCTGGTTGCCTTCCCTCCTAGATTTTGGAGCTGGCGGGTTTCACACTGTAAAGGAGCTTAGGATGGAGCCTGGTGCCCAGGAAGGGAAGGCAGAACTGATGGAAGGCTGACACGGCTCAGGGCAGGAGGAAGCCACCGGAGGGGCCCGTGGGGCCAGGAGCCTCCGTGGGAAGAAGCTGCTGTAGGAAGCCTATGGGTCTGCTCCACCTTAGGCCTCCTCGTTTTCAGAGACGTGAGAGATTACGAGAATCCAAGTCAGGGCGGTTCTTCCAGACAAGAGCAGCCTTGGGAATTCCACTGACGTCCTGGCGTGGAGATGTCCACGACCCCACCTCCCAGGGAGGCTGAACAAGAGAACAGCTTGTGTTTCAGGAAAGGGCAGACAGACTAGAGATGACCGAGGATGTGTGTCTCTAATACTGGAGAATAGAACAGGCGGGTGAACTAGGTGCGCGTGCGTGCGTACGCGTGCGTGCGCGTGCATGCGCGTGCGTGCGTCGCTCAGTCACGTCCGGCTTTGAGACTCCATGGACTATAGCTCACCAGGCTTCTCTGTCCGTGGGATTGTCCAGACAAGAATCCTGGAGTGGGTTGCCGTTCCTTTCTCCAGAAACGAGGTATGACCTGAATTAAAAGCGAAAGGAATTTCCTGCCCTCTCTGCCGCCTCTGCCAGCCTTTGGGGCTGGAATCCTCTGCTGCTTGTGGACACTGAACAGCCTCAGAGGTACAGGAAGAGCACGGCTGATCCACAGCTAAACGGGCCCGTTCCCCTTCCTGCTCCTGGCCTCCTTTCTGCAGCCAACTCCTTTCTCAAGTCGGGGACCCGGAGCCTCTTGGCACTTGGCCCTGTCTTCACTGCACTTCCTTCCCAGCAAGGAATTCGGATCTCAACTTCAACCTCTGGCCCTGCCCGAGGAGCCCGAGTCCTCCCCTGCTGTCTTCCTGGGGGCTGCCTTAAGGGACATACCTCTGACCGCAGAGTCACCGCTGTGTGAGTTAGCCGACACCTTCGTGGGCCTGATCCTTCTCTGTTTGCCTCTCTCAGGAGGCTGTGTAGAGGGACCAGCATCTCTCTAACCACAAGACTACAGACAGGTCAGCGGCAGGGCTATTTTAGGTGGGAGACGCTGGCTCACTGTGTCCACTGCCCGGGCATCTAGACCTGCAACCCGGCCAAGTAACTAAGTGTTCCAGAGGCACGCTGCCCCAGACAGATGGCACTGACGCCTGTGACTGTTTAAGCTCCTATTGAATTCATGTAAGTGAGGGGCTCTCTTGGCTGCCCCATGGTTAGGACTCCGTGCTTTCACCACCGTGGTGGGCCGGGGTCAAAACAAAATTCATTTAAATGAAATACAATTTAGAATTTGAGTTTTTTAGTCATACCAGTCGTATGGCCAATGGCTGCCATTCTGGAGAGATACAGGGCATTTCCATCATCACAGAAAACTCTATTGGAGGTTCGATGCATGAGACAGGGTGCTCAGGGCTGGTGCACTGGGATGACCCTGAGGGATGGGATGGAGAGGGAGGAGGGAGGGGTGGTCAGGATGGGGGACACATGTACACCCATGGCTGATTCCTGTCAATGTATGGCAAAAATCACTACAATATGGAAAAGTAAATGAAATGGAAGTCGCTCAGTCGTGTCCAGCTCTTTCCAACCCCAGAGACTCTAACAGTCCATGGAATTCTCCAGGCCAGAATACTGGAGTGGGTAGCCTTTCGCTTCTCCAGGGGATCTTCCCAGCCCAGGGATCGAACCCAGGTCTCCCGCATTGCAGGCAGATTCTTTACCAGCTGAGCCACAAGAGAAGCCCATTGTAAAGTAATTAGCCTCCAATTAAAATAAATTAATTAATTTAAAAAAAGAAAACTCTATTGGAGTGCATGGACGAGTACATGCACTCGAGAGGACCCATAGGTTGGAGTCTGCTTAGACTGTGGATATAACCGAATGATAGTGCGGTTTTAAGCCCGCAAGTGGTCCCACGGGAGTTTATTTCCACCAGAAGCTGTCACAACGCTGTTGCCCCTGTCCCTGGGGCAGTGACTCAGTCACTGTCTCAGGTCCCCCAAACGCGGGCACACTCACGGGGCCCAGACCACTTGTTGAAATGGCAAACCAAACGCTGCACGCTTGAAGAGCTTGGTCGGAGGCCCTCATCTGAAGTCACTCTGTCAGTGGGGATTGTTTTGTCTGTGGGGAGGTGTGGGTGGAGTCCCCAGGACGTGAAAGGCCAGCCGCTAACAAAGGCCGGGGAGACAGCCCCTCTCCCGCCTCGGTGGGCTGGGCCTGCGGCTCCGGTTCACTGCCCTTGAAACGCTGCGCCAACACAGAGGCCAGGCATGCGGCAAACGCCGTCCTGCGGCCCCACTGGTGTTGATGGGAGCAGAGCTCCGGCCTGAAGCCTCTCGCCCAGCTATTCACACAGCACCGGGACCACATTTTTCGTGATACGAGGACCAGAGGGATGGAATTCCTGGCATAACATTTAGCGCTAAGTGTTTGAGCATCACGGCCCAGTGTGCCTTACTCTTGGCGGCCACGTGGTTCGCGCTTGGAAGGGGCTTGGGCAAAGAGCTGAGTCAGCCCCTTCCATCCACCGGAGTTGGGGAGCAGGACACCCACGCATAAACTAGGATTGGAGCATCCCAGCAACTCACCCAAGCTCACCCGGCTCTGACTTGAGGAGAGAGGACCACTCTCCCCACCACGTCTCAAAGAGGACGTGCGTCCCAGGGATGTGCTGGGCTTCCACCTTCTAAAGTGAGGGTGAAAAAGAAAAAATAAAAAAATAAAAAAAAAATAAAGTGAGGGTGAAAGAGGCCCCCCAAGCCCACACCGCACCCTCTCTCCCGAGTTCATGCTGACCAGGCATTGCAGGTCAGTCCCTGGAAAACAGGACACACGAACAGCCAGCCTGACAAGGAAAGGAGAGGGGAAGCCACGGGGCACCCACCCAAAGGGAGCTCTGCCCTGGGGGCAGAGGGGGGCTGGCCCTGGATGGCCGTGGCCGCTCGCCCGGAGATCACCCTGGAGCAGCACTGGGCCCCCGCCCAGGCACTCAGTGGGATGCTGTTCCCTTTTCCTCAGGTCTGGGCCAGCTCCCAGAGGAAAGGTGAGCTCTGGGGGAGAAAGGACTGCCAGGGAACCAGACAGACGTGACGGGCCCGAGCCCGGCAGGAAGGCAGTGACTTAGTCATGCTCTCACAGAAGGCACAGCCCGCCATGGGGAGAGGAGGCCGCTGGGCCAGGGACCCACACGCGTAGAGGAGCCCCGAGCCGCCCCTGGAAGGAAGGCAAGAACCCTTTCCCCACAGAGGTGCACCCCAGAACCAAGAGGAGCAAGATGGATCCCCAGAACTCACCGGGAGAAGACAGAGGTGAGGCAGATGCTAACGCACTTTAGCAAGCTCCCTGGGAACCTGCATTCCTAGGACAGCGAGAGGACACACAGTGTCCCTAAGGCACCAGGCTCCTGTGAAAAAGAGACCAAAAGCATGTTCCTGGAATGAAACATTCTGCAGACAGCCTGAACATTTGAGCATGGCGGTGCTCTAAATGTACACAGCAGGAGAGGAAACATCTGGAACGCTGAGGGGGGAAGGAAGAAGGACAAAACGGAAAATGCGAAAGAAAACTTAGAGACACAGAGAGCAGACCGAGAAGCCCAACGTCCGCCTGATGGACATCCCAAAACGAGCAGGAGGAGCAAGTCACCAGGGGCCCCAGGGCCCAGGGAGAGGCCGAAGCTTCAGCATCAAACGTGGCCACCGAGAGCTGAGGGCGAATTCTTCAAAGTGCATGCCTAGTTCCTCCTTTGAAATAGACAGCCTCTAACCTGGAGAATCCCATAGACAGAGAAGCCTGCTGAGCTACAGTCCGCAGGATCGCAAAGAGTCAGACATGACTGAGGTGACGGAGCTCACGACCTTCACTGGGCACCAGCACCCCCATCCGTCCAACACAGATGTAAATACCCTCGTTTTTAATGGGCACTGACATGTGTCTGCTCCATCCCCTCCCTCCTTGGAACATCACTTCCTGAAGAGCCAGGGCCTTCGCTGGATTGCCCCATGTCCCCGGGACGCTCTCTGCAGGGGAACGGCAGGTACAAAGTATCTGTGAGTGAATGAGTCCTCGTGCCGTCCATGAGCCGACTTCTGTGGCTGGCGGGACGGACGGTAGATTTTCTCAGCCTGGGTGAGAATGAGGGCCAACGTGCCCCTCTGATGGGGCATGCGGGTGAGAAGGGAGACTGCACCCAGAGTGGAGGACAGAGTGCCCGTGGCGGCACTGCAAGCAGGGCAGGTGGCGTGAGAGCCTCGGTGGCCTTTGCAGTGGGCACACGTCCCGTGGGCAAGCGGGGCAGGTGCTGTGAGAGCCTCGGTTGCCTTTGCAGTGGGGATGCATCCTGTGGGCAGGCAGGGCGGGTGCCGTGAGAGCCTCGGTTGCCTTTGCAGTGGGCACACGTCCTGTGGGCAAGGGGGCGGGTGCCGTGAGAGCCCTGTTTGCCTTTGCAGTGGGGATGCATCCTGTGGGCAAGGGGGCGGGTGCCGTGAGAGCCCTGTTTGCCTTTGCAGTGGGGCACGTGTCTGGAGGGAAGTTTACAGTGCTGTCAACGGGCTCTGTCTGGGATGCAGGGCAGGGAGAGGGGACGGGATGCAGCCTCCAGCCTCTGAGTCTGGTAAAAGAGCAGGAATCACACCGAAAAGAACTTGTTTTTAAAAGCATATTCTTGGGAGGAGGGCTGAAAGCCACTGATCTAATTCCAAATCCCCCCCCATTTCCTCCTTCAAAGGTTAGGGGGGGGTGTGGAAGTGGGGCGTATGCCCAGGTCACCTCCTTCTCCTGGATTAAGTTGAGGGAAGCATGAAGCCTCTGAAACACCTACAGAGGTATTTCCAGCCCAACCAGACAGAAGTGCCAAAAACCTCTTGAGGGGATTGGTTCTTTCAAGACTGGAAACCCACAAAATCGGGGAGTCCCAGAGAGCTCAGAGCAAACAGAGCCCTGCCCGGCTCTAAGCAAGCCTTCCACTTTACCTAGGACTCCCGCCCAGATCTTCCAGGAGTTTTCCTACCAAGCAGTCCCAGGCCTTCACTCAGAGCAACTGCAAAGCTTTCAGTTCCCAGTTCATGTCTGCCGTTCACAGAGAAACTGTATTTGCTGATCTTCCCCACAAACATGTATCACCGTCCTGGGATTCTATCAAACCGTGTACACAAAGTAATTACAGAAAGAATAGTGCATTATTTGCATATCTAGTATTTAAAGGGTTACTTATGTAATTACTGAATGTAACTTAGAATAAGCTGTTTGATTCTCTTTCATCATGAGCCAAACATCGGGCTTTGAAAGGAATGCCTTTAAACTTCAATGATATAAAGGCACATGGTAATGTTAAGTTACAACTCTAGCTTAAGTGAGTCAGACATGAAAGTATTTATGACTGCTATTCTAGTAGATGCTTTTTTTTTTTAAGAAGGCAAGTGTCTATTGCTCTCAGGAGACACAAGGATATTATCTCAATTAGAAATTCTTGTGTCCGCGCTTTTAGACAGCATCCAGGCTCCGTACGCGTTTGTTGTTGTAAGCTCCCAGCATAACAAACCTCTCCGAGCTCCCAGCACCTGAAACAAGCTAGAGCGATTCCTTTACTGTCGCCTGCGGACAGGCCCCTTCTGAACCTCACCCAGAGAGGGGACAAGGGTGGGGAAGAGAGAAAAGGGAAAAGGAGGAGGCCGCGAAAAACTTGAACCAGCGCATCCTGAGGCCGGGCACTGCACAGGAGAGACAGCCGCACATCAAATGCTGCTTCTTCCTGATGAGAAGACAGGCTGGGTCTCAGCATTTCCACACCCGAGGCCAGGTGGTCAGCATGCGCTCTGCCAAACGCCTTTCCCGTGACAACACAACTGTGACTGGAAGACAGCACCGTCGGAGAGGCCCCTGGCCCAGTTATCCAGAGGACACTCGTAGGGCTGCTTACCAAGTTCACTTGGCAAGAGCCAGGAGAGCTCAGAAATCACCTCCGAGAAGCTGGAGTCAGGGGTCTGGGCGATAGCTGGCATTCACACCCACACATGCACGCGCGCACACGCACGGCCCTGTTTAAAAGTCTTCAACAAGAACTTAAACCTGAGCGCTAAGAGAGGAGCAGGTTGAAAGGAATCAGCCTCAACTTTGATGTAAACACCCCAACCTTTTGGAGGACAGCCATATCTTTGATCCTACACAAACTGTTAAGAATCAAATGTCTTGAATCCTGATCAGTGGAAGTATAACAAATTTTACAGTTATTTCCAGTTCAAGTTGGCTTGCAGGCGATTAAGAGTGGGATAAAATGACAAGGAGCAGTCTCGAGAATCCCTCAAGCTGACAAAGACATTCAAATAAATTCAATTAGTCCCAGCGTGTGGAAAAACGAAGCGATTTCCATGACATTCATTTGACATCTGGTAATCACCTTTAATATTTTCAAAGTGTCTTCCCTCCCTTTTCAGGTTTGCCAGGGAGCTTTCTGTGCCCTGGGCCGTGTTGCCTTGTGGTGCTTGGCCTCCCTTTCAACAACTATGAAATCAGGTGTTAGAAAAAGAACATGGAGTAGGGCGCTGGTGCCTCGAGTTCTAGACTCGCCACAAACAATGCGGCTTTTGGCAAGTTCCTCTGCCCATAAAATGAAAGGGTGAAACTAGACAGGTTCTGAGACTTTTTTTGCAGCCTTCAAATTTTAAAATTCTTTCTCTCCCAGCAAGTCAAGTCTTGTCTCCATTGTGGATTTTAATCTTGGCTGCAGTTTCCAAGCAGAGGTGATGGGGGTGGGTGGGGGTGAGGGGGGTGCAAATTTGAAAAAAAGAAAGCAGAACCCTACCTCGACTTTCAGCAGCTATTTTGCTGGGTTCCGGACATTAAGATATTTGAAAAGCTACTTGGGGAACTCTAAGGTGCAGCCAAGACTGAGGCTGACTGGCTTAGAGGTAAGAGAGGTACTATAATTAAAATTATGGAATCCAGAACCTGATCAAATCAGGATGCAGCTATTTCTCAGTCACCCCCTGGGGAGCCAGCCCCAGCCTCTGAGAGATACCGGGGGCCCGTGAGCAGAGTTGAGAGTCCAATGGAAACTGGCCTGGCGTGCATCCATTTTGCAGTGCAAATGGGTTCATTTCTCATGTTTTGGAGAGAAGGAGCATACTAAAGCAATTGAGAAGAAAAATTACCCAAAGCTTAAAATGACAGGACTCTGGGGTCTCACTGTCCACATGGGGTCCCTGGATTGAGGCACAAGCATTGCCCAGATATTTGCTAGACATGTGGACCCTCGGACCCTGCCCAGGACCCGCAGAATCCTCCTTCTCATTGTAACAGAATTCCCTGGTGATCGTCACATACATTAAAGTCTGAGAACTGTGGTTCTACCAAACCCACATGGCCGAGCGGCTTGCCCAGAGAACTATGAATATGTACGGCAAAACCCTATTATCGTCAATTCCGAGGGGCAAAGAAGTAATCCATCTTTTAGTGGGGAAAATAGCACAGGATGTCAGCCCTGAAACTGGGTCGCCTTTGCAGGGACTTTGAGATTTGAATTCTACAAGGAGGGACCGGGGAAGCTTTCCACAGCAGGACTTTGACGGCGCTACGTACATAACGCTCTCTCTTCCACGGACCCCAAGCCACCTCTGCAGAAACTGTTACAAACCGCCGAGCTGTCTCCAGCCCTCAGGGACCTGCGATCAAGCCTGGGGCTGGCGCTGCAGCCCACAGGGCACCTGCGTGTCCCTGCCCCATGCTAGCACTGCCGCTCGGACCCGCAGGCAGAACCCGCGGCCCTTCTCCGGATGGTGCCGAAGGGCTGAGGTCACCGCCCGGCCCCGGAAGATGCTGCCACCCGAGTGCATTTGGGAGATGATGACTCAGGATTCAGAGCTGCTGCGCCTCCCACTGCCCCCGTGTCCAGGTCAACAGGCCCGCGAGCAAGGAGCAGGCAGCCCTGCTGATGCCAGAGTACTGTCGTCTCGTGGGGAGGAGGCAGGCGTCCACGGGCCCCAGGCCAGGACGGCGTGAGTGCACCTGAGACAGGGTGGCAGGGAGGCTGCGTGGAGATGGCAAGACCGGGAAGGAGCAGCATAGGGAAGCCTGGCCTGCACAGCGGAGGTGCCCAGGCCCACAGGGAAGCTACACCTGGACAGCAGAGGTGCCCAGGCCACAGGGAAGCTACACCTAGACAGCAGAGGTGCCCAGGACCACGGGGAAGCCTGGCCTGCATAGCGGAGGTGCCCAGGGCCACAGGGAAGCCTGGCCCGCACGGCGGAGGTGCCCAGGGCCACAGGGAAGCTACACCTGGACAGCGGAGGTGCCCAGGGCCACAGGGAAGGTACACCTGGACAGCAGAGGTGCCCAGGGCCATGGGGAAGCCTGGCCTGCACAGCGGAGGTGCCCAGGGCCACAGGGAAGCCTGGCCCGCACGGCGGAGGTGCCCAGGGCCACAGGGAAGCTACACCTGGACAGCGGAGGTGCCCGGGCCCACAGGGAAGGTACACCTGGACAGCAGAGGTGCCCAGGGCCACGGGGAAGCCTGGCCTGCACAGCGGAGGTGCCTGGGGCCACAGGGAAGCCAGACCCGGACAGCAGAGGTGCCCAGAGCCACGGGCACTGAGGTCAGGGAGATGCAGAGGGGAACAGCTGAAGGAACTACAGCCTGGAAGACAAGTGCGCCTGGAGGGGAGTCGGGATGCCTGCAGAGGAGCATTGTGGGGTGGGGAGGGCCTGGAAGGGACGGAAGCAGGAGGCAACATCATGCTGCTGGGAAAGCGAGTGGGAGATGAGCCTCGTTTCCTGCCCAGGGCCCCAGGCGTTCTGGTGGTCTGGCCTGGGAGACTGACCTCCACGGCCATGCCTTTCTTCCACGCAGGTCCCAACCCCACCTGCCGAGGGCACCCAGCCCAGCTTCCCCGCAGCGGCCGGGAGGGACGTGGCGGCCTTCTCTTTCCAGCCCTCAGGATGCTTCCATGGGTGGTGGGGGATGGGAGGGGACCAGGCCCCACCTTCACACTCAGGGGCCCGTAGAAAATGCCCACCTCTGCCCAGAATGCCTGCCTGGTCTCCACCCCAGTCCACCCCTGGGGACCCCCAAACACACACACAGATGCACACGCACACGTGTACACAGGAGCACACATGCATACACGGACCCACGTGTACACGGACACACATGGGTACACACAGCCACACGCAGGCCTGCACACACACAGACACACCAGCACACACACTTGATGTGTGCACACCCGCATAGCACCACGACTCGCCCCGACAGCTGACCAAGGGGCACTGGGTCGCACACAAGAGTCACAGAACGGGCATCTCAGATGCACCCCGAGTGCCCACAGGACGAGGCCGGCCACATGAGCAGGGTGGGGCTGGGTGCAGGTCCTAGGCTTCCAGAATCCTCATGGCCCACCGGGGTCTGGGATTCTTGAATATAAACCTAAGTGGGGCCAGCACCCCGGACAGCCTCAAGGGAAGCAGTGTGGTCACTCAGGGACTGGCAAGCCCTCTCTGCTGCAGTGGCCCAGAGAACCCAGGCTTCAGGGAGCGGGAGGTCTGGGGGGCAGGAGGTGGGTGGTCTGGACAGGAGGAAGCTGTGGGCAGCGGCCTGGAGTCCGTCAGACCCAGACCCTCCCTCTGAGTGAAGCCAGCTCACTCTTGACCCATTCAGCCAACCCATCAGGGCTCTGACTGCCTCAGTCTGCTTGTCTGTAAAGTGGGCACGACATCGTGGCCTCGCAGGGCTGAAGGAGGGACTGCAGGAGCTGAGGGTCAAGACGGAGCGCCTGGAGCATGTCGGCGCTCTGCCGACAGCAGCAGCTGCAATCATGTTGTTTCATTAATAAAAAGGAGGAATCAAGGAGGGGCAAGGGGTTGGGAGGGCGAGCTCTGCGTGGGATTGGGAGATTCCAGCTGGGAAATTCCAAGCCTGCCCTCCCCCCAGACCGGGCCCTGGAACCTGCCTCGAGAGAAGCCAGTGGGCAGAGGGGGTCTCTCAGATCTGGCTCCAGCTCTGGCCTCTGCCCCTCGTGGGACCCCTGCTTTCACATCTCTGATTTCAAAAAGCCTGAACCAAATTCCACAAGCTCTGCAAGGCCTCTTCCTACTCTAAGATGTGATACAATTACAACGCCTAATTATCTCTGCCTTCCCTAAGAGTGCAGGTGAGGGATACCATGCCGCGGACGCCCTAATAGACCCTTCAGAGCCTGTCTTAGAAGAACAAAGACCACTTTTAACCGATTTAATAAGGAAAGAAAAACATCACTAGCTGGAGTTGCTGATGCTCCCCTTCCACCTTCTGCCAAGACTGACTTGAATTCGTACGAAAGAAACTAGTTGCTGATTGCTTAAAATACACCCTACCTGCTGCCACTTAGCAACCCCTTTATTTTCTCAATTAGGAGTGGAACAGGTAGAAAAGTCTTGAAATGATGAGTCTCTGAAAAGGGTCATTGGGTTCGTGTAAAAACTGATTGATGGCAAGCGTCGAAACGGGAGTAATTAGATGCGCTTGAGCCTGGCGGCGTGGTGAAGAGCTGGGAGCTCTGTCGTCTGCCAGTATCCAAGGAAGTTCGTTTGTACTGGGCACAGACTTTAAGTAAGGTCATCACTTCCAGAAGGATCACCCTGTTTCCCCCTCAACCCCCACCAGCCCTTTGCTCCCAAGAGCCAAAGCCCCCAGCTCACCAGGCACCAACAGGACTCGGTCACCTGGGCCCTGAGAAGAACCGAGAGGAGAGGCAGGCCTCCACAGACTGCTGCTAAGTGCCCACGCAGAGGGCACCACGCGTCTGGGGTGCCAGTCCACCTTTCCGTGGTGGCTGTGCCCTAATTAGCCATCGAGTGAGGCCAGCACTTTAATTACCAGCTGTTGGAGGCTCGGAGGCCTCGGGCAGGACCGGAGCCTTGCTGCCCAGGCCTCTCGGAAACCCGGAGCACTGGTGAGACTCCTTAGGAAGAGAAGCCAGTTTCTGTGGGCATGAGGGCACGTGCCCCCTGGGCTGTGCCAAGTGCGGACTCCACAGAGCACACTTCCCGGGAGATGGGCCCCGCACATCCGTCAGTACTCACCCGACTGCTTTCCCGCACAGCTATCCATGTACAAAATGGAAATAAATATTCCAGTAGTTCAGTTCAGTTCAGTCGCTCAGTCATGTCTGACTCTTTGCGACCCTATGGACTGCAGCATGCCAGGCCTCCCTGTCCATCACCAACTCCCGGAGTTTACTCAAACTCCTGTCCATCGAGTCGGTGATGCCATCCAACCATCTCAGCCTCTGTCCTCCTCTTCTCCTAAAACTTTTGGTAGGAAGTCAGCAAAATGCAAAGAATTAGACGTTGAAAACAGAACTGCTTTCCGGTGGAGCTGTCCCTGTAGCAAACGGGAATAAGTATTTTGGTAGGAAGTCAGCAAAATGCAAGGAATCAGATGTTGAAACAGAGCAAAACAGAACAACAACAAAAATCTGGTTAGCGATCACCTGAGCTGTTCGGGAAGACCTTTTCATTTCCCAGCAAGAATGTAGGCTGCACACCTTGGCTTTGCTGACATGCATGTTGGGTGGTTTGGTGAGCTTCAGTTGGCTTTCAAAATTCCTAATGTTTTTTAATGTGCTTCACAGTGATTTCACAGAGAGAACGACATCCATCACATCCCCGCCTTTTGCCCCCTTCATCTGGCCCAAGTGTCAGCTTTGATGGAAACAAACTCAGAGTGTTTGCACAGGAAGGCTGGGAAGCTCAGCTTTCAGGCGGGCAGGTCTGTCCATGGAGTCACAGACGTCAGAACCGGGCTTTGGCAGGTGTGGGGCCAGTTAGAGCAGAACCTGGGGGCCTCTGCCCAGGCCTGGTGCCCGCCCCCAACACAAAGACAGGTCATCGCTTTCGTAAGTGGAAGGTCCCTGGGCAGCCCTGGCTCCCGGCTGGGCAGGATCAGTTTCTTGAATGTCAGTGCTCAGCCTCCAGCATTGGGGTGCAGCTCTTACAGGTGCCCTGAGACACCCCTACGGCCGGGGCTCCCCCCAGACCCCCCAGGGGTACCCGGTCCCCTGCCCCATCCTCACCTCTCCTGGGCAGAGAGTGGAGCATCTCTTCCTTCCAGTCTCTCCCGCACGAACCCAGGAAGTCTGTTCTGAGAGGCCCAGCACCTGGCCCCTTGCCTCCCACCGTCCCCTCCTGCGAGGCCTTGTGGCCTGCGTGGGGGGACACTGCCGAGGCCAGCCCACCACACCCCGGAGGTGGGGTGTGGCCAGCCCCCCAGACCCTCTCAATGCCTCGGAACACCACAGAGCTCCTGCTGTGACAGGGGTCATATCTGAAATGCTGACAGTTTCATCTGCAGCCACTTGGCCTCTCTTCCTCCCGCCTTCTGAGCCTGGGGACGAAACCGAACACCGGGCGACGCTGTGCCTCCCTCGATGGCCCCTGCCTGCTGCGCGGGGACCCTCAAGGGGTGGGAAGCACGGCCGCCTGTTGAGGGAGGAAGTGGGGAGCCCAGGGACCACCCAGGCGTCCTGCCCAGCTTGGAGTCCTGACGGCCCAGAGGCTATATACAATGAGGTGGTAAGCAGTGCCCTCTGCCCGGTGGGGTGAAGGTCCCTTTCCTGAGGCTGACAAGCTGGATGGGCACGTGCAGTCTCACTCAGAAGCCCCACGCCTCCAGTTCAGTGCCGTTCAGTTCAGTTCAGTCACTCAGTCGGGTCCAACTCTTTGCGACCCCATGAATCCCAGCACGCCAGGCCTCCCTGTCCATCACCAACTCCTGGAGTTCACTCAGACTCACGTCCATTGAGTCAGTGATGCCATCCAGCCATCTCATCCTCTGTCGTCCCTTCTCCTCCTGCCACCAATCCCTCCCAGCAACAGGGTCTTTTCCAATGAGTCAACTCTTCGCATGAGGCAGCCAAAGTACTGGAGTTTCAGTTTCAGCATCATTCCCTCCAAAGAAATCCCAGGACTGATCTCCTTTAGGATGGACTGATTGGATCTCCTTGTAGTCCAAGGGATTCTCAAGAGTCTTCTCCAACACCACAGTTCAAAAGCATCAATTCTTCGGCGCTCAGCTTTTTAAACAGTCCAACTCTCACATCCATACATGACCACTGGAAAAACCATAGCCTTGACTAGATAGACCTTTGTTGGCAAAGTAATGTCTCTGCTTTTCAATATGCTGTCTAGGTTGGTCATAACTTTCCTTCCAAGGAGTAAGCGTCTTTTAATTTCCTGGCTGCAGTCACCATCTGCAGTGATTTTGGAGCCCCCCAAAAATAAAGTCTGACACTGTTTCCACTGTTTCCCCATCTATTTCCCATGAAGTAATGGGACCGGATGCCATGATCTTAGTTTTCTGAATGTTGAGCTTTAAGCCAACTTTTTCACTCTCCACCTTCACTTTTATCAAGAGGCTTTTTAGTTCGTCTTCACTTTCTGCCATAAGGGTGGTGTCGTCTGCATATCTGAGGTTATTGATATTTCTCCTGGCAATCTTGATTCCAGCTTGTGCTTCTTCCAGCCCAGGGTTTCTCATGATGTACTCTGCATATAAGTTAAATAAGCAGGGTGACAATATACAGCCTTGATGTAATCCTTTTCCTATTTGGAACCAGTCTGTTGTTCCATGTCCAGTTGTAAGTGTTGCCTCCATTTACCCACCTGTAAAATGTGCTAGCTGAAGTCCCCTTTTTAATCCAGGCCTCCCAAACTGAGCTGTAAATGATGTTGGCTCATGAGGGGACTTAGGTCCAGAAATCACTGCTTCACAGGCTGTGAAAATCTGCAATATTTCTTGTAAAATCGGGTTTCTGGGCTGTGCTCCCACACCCAGCCCTGCACCAAGTGACCCAGGCTTCTGAGGGCCTCAGACCCCGGGTCAGCAGCGTGCCCAGCACACGGGGGAAAGCGAGGGGCCACGGTTAAGGAGCGCCTCCTGGGTGAGTGCTTCAGGCCGCCTGCAGCAGAGAGGCCTAACAGCCAGTATTCACTTGTGATTGACAAGCAGGTCTGCCTACAGGAAGACGGCAACCGTGGAGAAGAGCCTGGGCTGGGGTGAGGAGCGGATGCAAGTTACCACGCCCCCAGAGTTACCAGGTTTAGGACAGCTTCCCCGAAAGCTCAGCTGGTAAAGAATCTGCCTGCAATGCAGGAGACCCTGGTTTGATTCCTGGGTCGGGAAGATCCACTGGAGCAGGGATAGGCTACCCACTCCAGTATTGTTGGGCTTCCCTTGTGGCTCAGCTGGTAAAGAATCCATCTGCAATGCAGGAGACCTGAGTTCGATCCCTGGGTTGGGAAGATCCTCTGGAGAAGGGAAAGGCTACCCACTCCAGTATTCTGGCCACGGAGAATTTCATGGATTGTATGGTCCATGGGTCACAAAGAGTCAGACATGATCGAGCGACTTTCATTTCACTTCACTTCAGGCCCTGGTGGGTTTAGGATTCGAGCCTGATATGCAGATAGTGGAGGACAGGGAGGCCTGGCGTGCTGCCATCCATGGGGTCGCAAAGGGTCGGATACACCGAGTGACTGAACAGCAGCAACCTGTGACGGGCAGACAGGACTCACAGTGCTTGCGGGAAAGCGGAAGGTAGCGAGCGCTGCATCCCCGAAGGCACAGGCTACTCAGAGAGCAGGCTGCGGGCGACACAGGAAACAGGGTCCATCGTGTCGCTCATGTTGATCCTTCCAAGAAACAGCTGCTCCCAGAGAAGGCAGAAGAGGCCCTGCGGTGTCCGCCCCAGGCAGGAGCCAGGCAGAGGGAGCCAGTCTCCGGTCCAGGGCGCCGGACGCAGCTACAGCCTCTCTGGCCATGTCTGAGACGAGAGGACAGGCCGCTGGGAGGGGAAAGGGTCAGGGAGCATGCGATCAGTGCAGCGGCAGCTCAAAGGCTGCCTCTGGTCCCCTGGCCGCCCCTGCCTGAGCGGAAGCCCTGCTGGGCCCGCGGCCACGGAGTCTTAAAGGAGAAGTCTGTGCTAAAGGGCCCTGGTTCCACTGCGGGGGTGGGGGGGGTGGGGGCCCGGGGGGGGGGGGGTCCCACCCCGCAGGATGGCAGGACGACCTGGGGCCACCACCTCCGGCCCCACAGGGAAGGCTAAACCCCTTAACTTCTGTGCTGGAAGGGGGTGGGGGCGAGACCTCCAACCCTCTAGTTGTGGCCCTGCTACCCACACGGGTGGTGACGGGCACACCTTCCTCTGCAGATCACCCCCTCCGAGGGTTCCCTACAGGACAACACAGAGACATCACTCCCCACTGGCCACTGCTCACTCAGGGAGAGGTGCACGCAGGGTCCTGTGTGGAGGGCGAGGTTTCAGGTACATTTCCAAAGTTGGGTGCCCACCTGAACCCTTGAGCTGCACATATCATCAAGGCAGAAACAGATACCAAATACTCAAGATCAGAAAGCAATGTGTTTGGAAACATTGGATTTTTTTTTTTTTTTTGAATCTGGAAATGAAAATGATTCTAAGACTTGACCAGCGTGAAATGAAAGATCCCCAGGGAAGATCTTGTCACCTGCTCCCATGTGAAGGATTGACAAGGGAGGACAAAAGTGAGGTGCGCCAGGGTCACCCGGATGGGACCCTCGCCGATGAGAGAGCAGAATCTGGGTCTTCGGCGACGAGATGGGATGAGGGGAGCCACACACGCACACCTGTGCTGATCCATCCTCAGAAAATGAGCAAACACAGCTACGCCCATTACTTAAAACAAAACAGAACAAAACGCTAGCACACAAGTGGGGATGGAGATTCTGGAGGCTTGTTGCAGGATTTGCAAGAAAGAAAAACTCCCTTTATCTTTGTTTGAAACACGGAAGTAAGCTTCCTAACCTGCACTGCACAAAACCTTGTGGAACGAAGGAAGGAAGCGCATGCCTGCCTTCTCAGCAGGAAACGAGGCTCCGAATCAGGGGGGTAACTAGTCCCTCAGCTCCTGTCGAGGGGAGCTCGGCCTTTAAAAGCCAGTGTTCGCAGCCACCCGTGCGCACCAGGGGCTGCCCAGGGCTGGGGACCGATCCCAGGGGGCGCGCGTTCCCGTGCGCATGCGGGAAGATGCGCTTCCCCGAGCCACGTTTGCCTTCCTCGAGGAGGCGTCCTCTGCCACGCTCCGTCTTCTTTGATTTCACTTTTTATAGAAATGCTGGTCATGACCTTCCAGATTGATTTCGAAACCCACTAATGGTTCTCGGCCCGCAGTTTTAAAAGCAGTGCTGCAGAAGGTGCAGGAAAGAGAGAGGCTGGCTCTTGCGGTATGGGGCGCTAGGCAGCTGGGTGAGTCCCGGGCTGTGTCCCTGCTCTTCTCGGGTCTGGTCTCTGCCGCGTGCAGAGCGGAGCGGTCGAGGGGCGGCGCGGGCCCACCGCCTCCGGAGCCTGGGGCGGCCGTCATCCTGCAAATGCGCCAGCAACGGCCCACATGCCCTTCTGTCCAGAGGGGCTATCCGCACGCACCCTCGCCCCCGCATCCAGGAACAGTGACGATGACGCGCCCCCGGAACTGGAAGCCAGGTCGGGGGGGACTAGAGGCTGCACAAGCCTGGCCTCCCCAGGGCCCCCCGGGACTCGATGTTACTCCTCATGCAGGAGTGAAACCAGCGGAGTCTCAAGCTTACCCACCTGAGCGCAGCAGGGACGGACCTCAGGAAGCCGGAGAGTCGGGGGTGCTGGGGAGACTCACCAGGCCGGCGGGGGCCCAGCTGGAGCAAGGCGAAGAGTCCGTGCGCGATAGAGGTCCCGGCTGGCTCAAACCCTTCTGCCTGGACGCCGGCACACAGTAGGTGCTCAGGAAACACCCCGGGGGTGAGTGCGCCCTCCAGGGCGCAGTGGGACGTGAGGGTGCAGAGAGGAGGGGCGGCGGGGCTGCCGTCTGGGCGGCTCCCCCGCCCCGCCCCGTTTCCTTCCGCTGGGCAAGCGTGGGGCTCGAACCCCTCACCCCCTCCACCCGCTCCCACCAGCCCCGCAGGCCCACCACCCCAAGTGACTGCGTCTGCAGCCTTTGAGGCGGAGGTGGGGAGCCCCGTGGGCCTGGCTGGGGCTCCACTTCAAAGGGCCTGGCTCGCCCGGGACTTCCCGGGACTGTGAGGCCTGGAGGCGGGAGAGAGCGGCTTGGGAAACTCCAGGGAGCCCAGCCTTGGCCCGGGGAAGGGGGGCAGCGGTGCCCGTGCAGTGAGGGGCTCCTCTGCTGCCTCTGCGTCCGGAATGGCCCTTGCCCTGGGGCCCGGGGGAGACCTGGACCTGCCCCACCCTCGGTCCCTAGCTCACTGGCTCATTCGCTCGCTGAACAGGCCCTTCCTGCCCCCAGCCTCCTGAGAGAGGCCGACCAGGGGCTTCGTCTCCAGCTGTGGTTCTGCCCGGGTCCCCGTGGCCTCCAGGGGCAGAAGCACTGGTCTCCTTGAGGGTCAGGAGCTCGCCAGGCGTCATCAGGCAGCCTGTCCGGGCCGCCCCTGCTCACCGTCCATCCTGCACCAGGAGCCCCGGTCTCCTGCCCCTGCCACGCTGGCAGCCTGGTAGGACTCCCCTGAGAGGCCAGAAGGGGCCGCCTGGGGCTGAGAGCCCCAGGTCAGGCAGCCCCAAAGGCAGAGGTCCCCCGGGGGAACCTCGTGGCGGGGCTGGGGCAGCCGGTTCCTGGGAGCAGAGCAGCGCACCCCGTGCCTGCGGCACAGGTGGGCCTGGACCCTGCAGGCCTCACAGGCCGGGAGGGGTGCGCCCTCCTGCACAGGTGGTGTCCTCTGTCCCCTGGACGTCCCTGGAGCCCAGCGTCCAGAGCAGGAGACAGAACCTCCCAGGCTGTGGCGAGGGGAGGGCAGGCGGCGTGTGGGGCCAGAGGCCTGGGGTTCCACAGGGTGGCTGACCCACCTCTGTGTCCCCCTCTGCTCCTGGGACGCCAGTGGGGAAGTGCTCCCGGAGACCTCGTCTGTAAGGAGACTGAGAGAGGCTGCGTCTGGGCCAACCTTGACCTTGACCTTGACCCTGACCCTGACGACGGGCTGAGGTGCAGGGGAGCCCGGGTCATCCCAGCTTCTTAAACACAGCAGAGCTTTCCCGTCAGGTCTCGGCCCAGGTTTTAATCTTATTTTAAAAAATCGTTCAGAAGCATCCTGTTCAAAGTGTTTCATCCGCAGGGCGCTGGAGCGGTCTGTCCTTCAGGGGAGTGAGTCTGAACCTCCCTCTGCGGGACACACAGCGGCGGGTGCATCTTCACGGGGAGGGGCCTCTGCCCGTGGCCCTGCAGCTGACTGGGCCTTGGGGGCTGCGGAGGCCAGGCCGGCGGGCCCAAGCACTGGATGTGTGTGGGGACTGTGCCAGGCTGTGCCAGGCGGAGCCGGAGGAAAACCAGTCCAAAAGCTAGAGGGGGAGAGGGAGGACAGGAACGTCCGTGGTGATGGCCCCCAAACTGAGGGCAGGGGTCTGAGACCTGCTCCAGCCCGGGCCCAGAGGCACAGGGCAGCAGCGTCCAGGCGGGGACCTTCCCAGCCTGTCACAACCCCCCAGACCCCTCACCTCCCAGCCCTTCCACACTCTGCTCCCTGGGGCTTAGTGCCTCTGTCCATAGCCCGCAGAGCCATCCTCCTCCAAGCGTGCCTTCTCCCCCTTCCCCACGGCAAGCCTCCCACTCCAGCCCCTGGGACCCCTCCTTCTTGGCACCACATGCGTGGAGGGTACCACCAGCGCACTGCCGGGCCGGGCCCAATGGCCACGAAAGCACATGCCTGCGGCAGGCACCGTGGAAGCCCTGAGATCAGAGGCCTGGGCTCCACTTCTGTGTCATCAGTGGGGTGCATTGCTCCGGGAGACGTGGGTCTGCACATCATCACGGCACCGTGGTCCCCTCCGCAGGTCAGGAGACAGAGGTGCCCTGGTCCCTTCTGCAGGTCAGGAGACGGAGGCGCCCTGGTCCCCTCCACAGGTTGGGAGACGGAGGCGCCCTGGTCCCTTCTGCAGGTCGGGAGACGGAGGCGCCCTGGTCCCTTCTGCAGGTCGGGAGACGGAGGCGCTCTGGTCCCCTCCACAGGTCGGGAGACGGAGGCGCCCTGGTCCCCTTCACAGGCCGGGAGATGGAGGTGCCCTGGTCCCCTTCGCAGGCCGGGAGACGGAGGCGCTGTGGTCCCCTCTGCAGGCCGGGAGACGGAGGT